>NC_052393.1:12930378-12982878 GCF_009389715.1 Phoenix dactylifera
CTCTCTCTCTCTCTCTCTCCTCCTCTTCCTGTTTGCCCTCCCTTCAGTTCTCTGTTTTCCCAGTGGTAGGATATGCCGTTGACTTACCAGTGTTTATATAGCTCATCCTGAAATTTACAGGTCATATAGTTGACTCTCAGCTAGGCCGGCAGCTCCTGCTTCCATGGATTTGAGTGCTGAGGATGCAGGAGGGAGGGTCAACCTTTGCCATTCTCGGGAACTGACGTTTTCCAGGGGATCGAGAAGATGAGATACGTCAAACATAGGGGAAATTATTTCTATGAGTTGACCCGACCCGTGCTCCAAGGGTGGATTGCCTTGTGTCAACCATGAGTTTTTTTTTTTTTTTTTGGTACAAAACCATGAGTTCTTTAAACGACGAGCTTTCTCTGACGTGCATGGGTGGACGTGGAAATTCCTTCACGAGAACGCTTGCTGCGAGAAGCTAAAGCTTGAGCACACATCAATTATACGCCTTTTGGTTCATTTAATTGTAACATAAAGTTTTTTTTTTAAAAAAAAAAAAGAAAAAGAGGCAGAGATAGCCACCCGACTTTTATTCAAGATTAAAAAAAATACAAAAGAGAGGGAAAGATTTTTAAAAAGTTATATTACAGCAGATGAATCGAACAAAAGAAAAAAAAAGAGAAGAAAGAATCAGACATCTTATGTCTCAGCCTTCACAAGATCTTAGGGACCATTCCTATAACATAAGTTGAAAAACCAGATTGTATCTATTTGACTCTCATTATTAATCTTTTGATTAGAGTAGAAACTCTCCATTCTGACTTTATCCAATTTGAACTCTATCATTTGAACATATTTTTTCTGATATTGGACACTTTTCCCAATACTTGAGACCAGCTGTTTGCGCTTTGTTCTTCATACTCTTATATCACATCGAGCCCAATACTGTATATAGAAATCACCAGCTTATTAGAGAGACATGAAGCTAACAATTCCCCATCTGCTCTATAATTCAGAATTTCACCTTAATAGATGCAGATTTTTGAAGGGAAAAAAAGACCTAATCAGAGACCTAAATCAAGTGCTGTCTCGAGACGATCAGCATCGAAAAGGACGTGCCAACCCCAGATCAGCATACGTTGGCCTTCGTCCTTCTTGTGACGCCGCGTGCTGATGTCATTCAGTGGTGTGCGTGGCTACAGGCTTCTAATCCTTTCTGCAACATTCAGTATTATGACACGTAGAATTGATATGCGATCTCGTGACTTCTAAGAAATTTTTTCTCGTCTTTCCGGGGACCGAGACACAAAATGTTCACAACCATAAATAATTCAGTGTTTCCTCCGTTTAAGCGCTCCAGAGGGGCAACGGAGGTGGTGTAGGGTGCAATTGGGCATCCTATAGCTAAAAACTCAGCTCAACTTTATTCAAAATTCAGGCTCGAAAACTTGCTTCTAGATCGACCCAAGTTTTAATATTCAACTTGGAACTCAATTTGGTTAAAAAAATAGTACTACTTTAGAACCATTCGACTTGATTCAAATATCAATTGAGTCATGCTCGAACTCGAATTTGAGCTCAAATTTAAGCCTTGACATAATTTAAAAAATAGTTAAAAGCTGAAGTCAGAACAAATTAAAAAAATATTATATATATATTATTAAGTTTCTAATTTTCAAAGAATTTTTGAAGTTTCACATATGATGCAGGTACAATCGGACTAAAATAAAAATAGATATCAATATATTTATTTTATTTGATATATACAAATACGAATATAAATATTAGTCAGTTACAAATTTTATATCCATATTTATTTTAAATTTTATGACTACAAAATCAAAAATACTACTAAATAAGTGATAAATCAAATTAATAGCACGATAATATAATTATAAATTTTCTCAAAAATTCATTAATACTATATAAAATTAAATAAAATTATAAATAAGTCAAATATTAGAATACACATATTGAATAATTATCTATTCATATCCACATATTTTTTTTATGAATATAAATATGGATACAATGTTAACCGAATGCCCGAATTTCTTTCCATATCATGCAAATTTCACAAGTTCCGGCTTGAATCATCTGACGTGTAAAATTCTAAAAGCCTGTGGAGTTCTCATTATAGCATCCTATCAATTTATAAGCTGTAGCAAGCATGAAGCTAGCTTGAAGTGCAATGCAGTCTTGTCGAGTGCTGGATGGCAGGTGAAACAAGTGAACCAAGATACGAGAATTAAATCAATCAAAGGTAGGCTATAGTCTCAAAATTCAAATAACCAATATCTGGCACATATTTTAGAGCTCATAGTGTCACAATCTGCTAGCTGAATCATTTAACCAAGCTCTACATAAACTTTTAAACTCATCCATTCTTTGATACAATCCATGAATATGGAGCATTTATAGGTACAAGTTCTGACGGGTAACTTCAAAGACAACTAAAGTTTTAAAGCCCAACAGAGAAAAATTAGAATTGTGAACACCCCCAGGGTACTTCCACTTTAACTATGCCTAAACATTATTATTTTTTCTACTCATCCCAGATGCACTATGAACATTAACCTACTAAATTTTTGAATTCCTGTGACCAATCACAAACATCAGATAATCACAAATAAAGACCATAGAAAACTACTGAGACACATGTTTCCACTATACGATACACCTCATGCCCAAGCTTCTCTTCCTTCCCTAGAGTTTCCAATGCCAAGCTGTCCCAATTTCTTGCTGGACCTGTTTAACTGGAACACAGGGTGCCTGCAAAGCTTCCTCACTCCTTTCCTAAAATTCAATCTATCCAATAAGCCTTCTACATCCCCATGACAGCGTCCACTTTTAGACCCATCTTTAGTTGCATTTAACTCACTACCAATAGGCGAACTTTTTCCAGAAATGAACTCACGGTCCTCACTAATATCACTCTTCTTCTCAAAGCTCCGAAAGCTCTCTTCAACATCACTGTCTGGAGCATGTTCTGCACTGAACAAGAATTTTCTGAAGGCAGTTCTGTCAAGAGACACATTCCCATGGTTTTCTCATTAGAACCCACAATAGATTTTTCAGTTGATTTTGTTAAATTGGGTTCATACTTGTCGCTTGGAGATTCGGAATAGGGATGGAAAATCCTGGTCACTGCAGATGCCTCCTCCCTTTCTTGTAGTGTCTTTATGATCAACGTCTTGAGGAAGTTCATTACCTGAACTGCATGGATCAATGCAGTTAAAGGATCGGCCATCTGAAAAATAGAAATGTCACATCAGTCATTTTACAATCAGTTTTGAGTTATATGCAGAATAACTGGACTGATAAAAATCCAACTTTTTCTAATAACCTGAGTCATGTTTGGTGCAAAAACCATAGCAATATTACGAGCATTCATCTTGTTGGAATGTTCATGCTCCACAACATCAGCCATCAGATTGATGGCCCAGTCAAGCAATGCTGCTTCCGTTGGTGGAAGCATCCTTGCAAGTAGAGAGCACTCTTCTTCAGTGTTGCAATGCATCACCTGATCTGGAGTCAGTGAGTCAAGCACCCCTGTGGGGAGTTCCCGAAACCATGCCTACAACAACATTTAAGAAAAAAATTCAGTTAAGAAAAGAATATGAAAGGAATATGCGTGCAAAGAATAAATTTTGAATAGAAAATCTTGAAACTCAGAAAATGGTGTAGCTTTGGTGCATTCTCACACTATTTGTTCTTGTGCAATGTTAAGATACACAATGTGTAGATTTTTCTATTTTTCTCTAAAGCATTGAGTTTTGCATTAGTAGTTTTTTCAGATTAAATGAAAATATGGCCGGCCATTCCTCATTTAGCTTCCCTTTCCGAATATTTACTTCGTTGCTTCTTTCCCTTTACTAAATTTCTCAATTGTTCTACAGACTAACAGATGGTAACATTGCAACAGAATTTAATATATCAAAACCACCTGCTCAGCAGGATGCAACTCTAAATTGCTAATGTAGAAATTTGAAAATTAACATGCTAAAAATGAACATACTGCATGTTCTCAGGCATCCTTCTGAAAACTCGGCAAATCAGATAAATAACAGCTTCCAATAAGTTTGTGCTTTTAGAGTGGCGTCTCGTATGAGTTCAGTTAAACGCATAATTCAAGTTTTAACCGTGTTTCCTGTTATAAGCCATCTAGAAAATCAGGCTGATGACTAAGCTGCCAAAGCTCAATTACATCAACTCTGACATCGGCAACGTATCACTCCGTGGAGGCATGAAGGAAGCTGCCAAAATTATGCTTAAGTGTTCCTATCTCACTGCAAAAAGATCCAATTCAGACAAGGTTAATCATGCTCTGGACAGAATTCAGTCTCATAGAAGGGCTACCACTTTTCAATCCAGACCTGATCACAGTTTGAAACTGGTAATTTTGTGCTACTGGTCAGTTTGGGTCTCATTTAGCTGGATCAGATCCAAAAAATTTGACCATTTCTTTTTAGTTGGTTATTTAGTAATAGTGGGTTGAATAATCTAGTCCCTTTTCTTTATTTTGACCCACAACAGAAAATGGGTCTAAATTTCCAGTGGACTTAATCAGTACATGCAAACCTAATCATATCACATGGATCACGGACCTTCTCAAAATTCTCATTATTACTGTTTTTTTTGCTAGACCTCATTATTACTGTTTGCTATGCATATGGTAGATAGGTCTACTCACACTAGTCATGTATCTTTAGACACACAGATTTGTTACAAGATGCCCATTTTTTGCGCCTTTGCACTGCATCCATAGCCAGAGCTGCACTCTCTACCAAGGCCATGTTTATTATTAAAGCGAGCTTCTCCAGAGACAAGACCAGATGGGGGCAAGAATAACATTATCACAATTAGCTTCAAAATGCAAAGTTAATTACCACATACATTATGTTTGAGAAGTTTATTTGAAAAAAGAATGCCAGTTACAAAGATATGATAAAAATACAAGAAAGAAAGAAATGAGGGAAAACTAGCAGTGAGAAAGGGCTGGGCAGAAAAAGGATTCTTTACAATCCAGGTAAGCTAGATCTCTAATCACAAAGTTGATAAAAATTATTAGTTTCACAAAAAGCTAACTTAGATATGAACCCCATACCCATATATGTAGTGTTACAAATTGGTGAGTTCCACGAATAGATAATTTGAATCCTTAAAAAGGATAGCAGATGAGTCTAAACTTGATCAATAATATGGATCAAATCCAAGAGGGATCATGTTGTTCTTGTTAGCTTTGGATCAAGAACTCATCCCGTTTGCCTTAAATATGAGTCCTGGATGGATCCAATTAGAACCGGCCAGCTTAGAGCCCTAATCTTAAGGTTTTAATTGCTCCAGAATGATAATAGCAAGTTATTCTTTGCATGATAACTACATTATTAATATGCTTTATTCTAGATTTCTCAAATTTTTTCTGGTATATTTTGCTTATTAGGTGTCTACATTATCAGCACTTCAGCAATTTGTACCACATTGATTGCCCTCACAAGACTTAGAAAACCAGACAATGGAAATGCTGATAACATTGACAAGAATGTAAAGGTGCAGCCCAGTCAAAATGCAAGAACTTGGAACAAGTCATCACCATTTCGTGAGCATATAGGCCCTTCCAGTTCTTTAGGCAGCATATTAGGAACCAAATTTTCTACTTGAGAGAGCTCATAGAATTTGTCCAAATTCTAGAGCTTGATATAAGTCAGAGCAATACATAGGTGGATTCTTGATAATGTATCAGTGGTGCATAGAGTGGTTGTAGTAATTTTCCCAGAAAATGTATTATAACACTTGTATAAAGGATGAATGGATATGTCACGATGGTGACAGGTAAAGCAAAACTCAAAGAACATGGTGAAAAAATATGGACTAACTGCAAAACTCAAAGAAACTGATGATCAAGATTACAGCAATAACTTTGGAAGATGATGGTTACCTTTATCAGACCAGCTAGACAATGAAAATCAGTTCCAGGTGGCACAATTCCTCTATTCAATTGGTCTCTAACATATGCTTCTTGACTATTTTCGGCATTAATTCTAAAAATTCCTTCAGCCTTCAAATAAAAGAGGAATGGTATCAATTCTGACAGATTCTTACAAATAATATCACCCATCTGTCAGCAAATTCCAATAGTACAGAACTTACCTGAAGGCCTCCTTGTGAATACAAGGCCCTCTGCATCAGAAGCAAAATTGTTGGCACGCTATTCCCTCTTGTATCATAAGAACATTGCATAGATTTGGCAGAAACTCCAAATACACTAACACTGCAAAGAAAATATGAGAACATATTGTCCATTAGGATCTTTTACATAGGAAAATCACAATAAAGTATGAACCGGATCATGATCACACTTCAATAAAATAAAAGACAAAATTGAAAATAATTAGAATGGGGGAAAGTAAGGCATGATCTTTGGAGACAAAAACAATTTGCCTTTAACATGTTTACAAATTATGAGCTCAAAAAGATTACAAATCAAGGTTTTTCTTATGATACAATCCAATGGGGCATAATCTACTCCAGATACTCTTTTCTCATCTTTTTTTCTCAAAATAGCTCTCAAAACTCAAAAAGTATCTCTTGCATCTGAAAAAGGGTCCAATTTCTCCTTGTTTTTGGAAACGAATTTTCAATTGCTTCCAATGTTCTCAAAAATTTGTAAAATAATCTTGGAGGCTAGACTTATGAACCATAAAATAATAGCCACTACTTACAGGTTAACTTTTGAAGCTTTGAAAAGATATTTTGAAGAAAACCATTTATATATGGACATGATGGTTTGTCATCTTTTCAGTTTTACTTTCCATTATTTACATTTGATTTGCAAATAAAATGTACTGAATTCATCTGTTTCTTTCCCATGACAAAAACTAGTGGAGTACTACTAGGAATGTTGTAGTGACAAACTATGAGTATTTTCAAACATATGAGGAATGCTACTGTTTAAGTTAAAGCCTACCTTTGTAAATCTAGTCAATGACCAGAAAAACATATTTTAAAGAGATGAAGATATTGTCCCAAAATAACATTAGAAAGACATATAATGATTAAATAAACCATCTGTGATCAATTTCAACCTTGACTAGCTGAAATCACCAAAGTTGTAATAACTAGTTAGAAATTGACTGAAACTAGCTGAAAACCTGAAACATTTAAGTTGACCAGTTCAGTTCTAGCTTAAATGGATCAGTTTCCGCCACACTTAAAACTTTGGATTCAAACCAAATGATTTAATGTAGTGGTGTCTCCACTCAAAGGCACATTAAATAAGTGGTTATAGTATTTGTCTCAACCAAGGTCTGCCAAACCGGGCCGAACCGCCCGGTTCAGGCAGTGTCGAACTGACCCAGTGCGAACTAGGTCGGTTCGCCTAATACATTTGTTCCGGCCCATACTAGCCGAAACCTCTACCAAGCCGGCCAGAGCCTTTCCTTTACCGACCGAAACCGGCCGATAAGTGTCCGAACTGGCCGGGAACTAATCGATTCAATGCCAGACTCCGTGCAACCGGCCGGTTCGTACCGAATCACCCGATTCCGAACAGGTTGACACTGTGGACTGCACCTGATGCTTTTTAAAGCATCATGTGTCTGTTGGGAAGGCCGAAGGCCTTTCCAACAATAATATTTTGAAAGCGGCGGCTCTCTCCGCCACTTCCACTTCCCAAATAATCCAAAAATAAAACCGATTTAGGCTATCAAAAGAAAGATCCATGGCTAAATAAGATGTACTTCCTCTCCTATCTCAATCGCTCTTTTTTGGGGGAGCTTAAAAAAAAATAGCTCAAAAATTGCAAAATAAGAAGACATTATGCCAAAATTTTTGATTTAGGCTTATTTTTTTCTATATTGTAGATCTATAGATGATCTACACACTAACATAAAAAATTTTAAAATTCGAATTATATTTTATTTTAAAAATTAAAAATATATTTTTGGATTAAATATATATTTTTTAAAAAAAATAAATATTGAAAAATTGTAAAATCAAAAACATATTTAGGGGCATTGCAAGCTACAATAACCTCGCATATGGAGTGGATCCATAAATGGTATCGGATTCGAGTCATTTACTGGATTCTATTACTCGAGCCACAGACAGCCAAAATCAAACCAACTTGATTCAGAAGTTAGAAACCAGGCAGAGCCAAGAGTTGACAAATACGGATATAGATTGGATGTTAGTCTCCAAAAGGCCACAAGAGATTGGAGACCTCATCAACCAATGTGGCATTCATGACAGCTAAGGGTAGCCGAAAAGAGAAACTACTAGTTGTTAATCCCTGTTTTACTGCATGATAAAAGAGGGTATGAATAATGACTTTGGAGAGCAATTTCTGCAATGGATAGCATAGCAGATCCGAGACCTCCACGATAATATGCCCAACAGCCCAACATTCAGTTGATTTTTGTACCTTTTCTAAAACCCACCATTGGCCAATCACTTCCATAGCTCTAAGTGCCTAACAGTTTTGCACCAGAAATGGCACTGCTTGTCTAGATATGTTGATTCAATAAATCAAACAATAAGAGTTTGGAGCAATAACTAAGTTGGTGTCCACAGAGCAGTATCGTAGAGCTGCATGCCTAACTCATGCACTTCCATACTAGCTCTAATAACAATGAGAACTGGAACAGTAAAACCCAAAATTACTAGATAATTGATTTCTAAAAATGCAGCCAAACATTAACACTTTCAACACAAAACCAAATAATCATGCCATGCATCTATGTGCAAATTCTATGTAATCTTTTACTGTATGCACTCTACTAAAAATTAAAGAATACATCAATATTCAGCACACACAACATACGTATATGTAATGCATAGTTAGTACTTACACAACACAACATACTATTCCTAACTATCTGTATCACTTTCCATTCATAATCTAAATTTTGTTAAAATTTGTTATCTGAAATTCTTAGTATTAAAACTTAAGTAGATTATTGAATAAAATCTGTGAAATGAATTTTTTAAAGTAAGTTTTTTCTCATTATCTGAGTGCTACTTGCAACATTCCATTCCATTCACATTTTGGACTAGCTACAATATTTTATACAGATCTTTAATACACCTACTGCTCATGAAGGAAAGCTATAGAAAACAACACAAGTGTAGCAAATGGCCCAAGCACCGGAGCCGAGGGGGGAGTAATCCCCCACCCAAAAACAGAAAAAAGAAATTGGTTTTAGTTCAAGTTCGGGATCGTGTGATGTGAACTTGCCCCCACTAAAAACATAGATTAGTAAAAATGTGAAGAATCCTTAAAATCCGAAACATGATTTTTATCTATTCTTGATCTTTATCTAGTCTTACTTTCTTAGACACCATTTGTAGATGATAACGTTCCTAAATTAAAGACTAATCTTAGGATATGAATGTTCTACTTATCTGCATGTTTTTCAAAGATCCCACAATTTTTTACATTGATTGTGGGATTAAGAAGAGTTATCTCACTACTTATTCTTGGGAACCTTTTATATAGAGCAACAGAGATAAGGGGAGGGGGTGCGATGGCCGACGCGGAGGTCATTCCCTCATGCGGTCCAAATATCTTTAACTCTGTTCTATTTTAACTTTCTGGGATCCAACAAGCGAGGTAAGCCCTTTTCCATGATCTTTTTTTTTTTGTTTGGTAAAAATAATTCCTCTTGTAGATTTATTAAGTCCATGATTATTTATTATTAAGTTTAACTTTTAAGATTTCAATCATTTAGAACAATAAATGTAAATAACTCAATAATATGGGGAAAAAATCCTAGTTTCCCCCCCTCATAAATGGGTTGATATCCCTTACAATCATAAGAATTATTATCTTCGTATTTAAGTTTGCATTTATAAAACTTAATTACTTTGTATTTGTTTGCGACTAGGATAATAAGGAAACACACTAAACCGGTACCTTTTTAAACTGTTGAAGTCCTAATGTGAATATTAGCATAGTGAACTAGGATACATTGATTTCCTCCATAAAGTGAACATAACATTTGTTTCCATAAATTTAGCCTCACTAAATTAAGATGTTTGATTCACTGATCATTGATCTTTCTTGTTGCCCCCTGGAGCAAATTCCTGGCTCCCCCACCAGGCCAACCATATGAATTGATCCAACTGTTATTGCAAATGGCAAGTATATCTGCCACTGGAACATATGAAAAACGAGAATGTCACAGCAAATGGCATCAGTCAGGGTTATCATAAGAATCATGGTTCAATTGAAACACCCGAAAAAAATTATTAACCCAAAATAAATTTTTTGCATCCTGTACCTGACTGGATTTGAAAAAAGATCAGGAAAAAAGAAAGCAAAAAAAAGATGTTTTATCTAAATTTCAATGCAACTCAACGCTTTTGAAAATAACAAAGATGAGGGGGGACAAGAGTAAAGAGGAGCAACCAAGAGAAAAAAAAAGGAGACGAAAGACGGATAAAATTTTCCCAATCGTAATATATTATACACACAATGAAAAGAGGTTCAGAAAATTTCCAGGAAACTATCAATAAGTTCCCAATCAAAGTCTGGTAATTCTGGAGTCCAGCCTAGCACTGGTCTTGCTGAAATCAAGCTCTAAAATTGATACGGAAAAAGCAAAGACTTACAAGAAACAGGCCATTCTGGAACAAAAGCTTAATGTTGCAGTTCAAAAGACTTCAAATTGCACCTCAATTCCAACACATATCGCCATTTTTTATTTTCTTTTAACAAGTCCACAGAGACAACAAAAGGATAAATCATTCGCATTAGAACAGAAAGCAAAAAAAAAAAAGAAGAAGAGAATCAAGGATCAATGTTTTAGGAGGTTGAACCGGACCTGGCGCTGGGAACACTCTCGGGAACCTCGGGCTCGAACTCCACGGGCAAGCCGAGGAAGCCACCGAAGCGGTCGAAGGTCACGTGAGAAATGTGGCGCACGTCGGTGGGCCAGCCGATCTCCATGGACGAGGGCAGCCCCGGTCCTCCGGCACCGCGCCCACGCTGCACATCACCAGCGACTTCCTCAGCGCCGCCGCCACCGCCGCCACGATTGAGAACTGATGTCCTCCCCCTCCGCCGCCGCCGCCGCCGCCGTGCCCTCCCTCTGTCCTCCTCCCGCCACCATCAACGGCGACGAAACCGGGCATTCCCCTTCGTCCTCCTCCTCCTCGGAAGTGCGGGAGGGGAGGGAGAGCGGAGGGGAGTGCTGGAAGCCGAGGTGGAGGTGGAAGCGGGGCCATGACAGAGAGAGAAAGAGGGATTATGATGTGATGACAGAAGGGTGAGGATGAGGGTCAGGGTTTGGTCGCATGGTGGATTGGGGAAGGAATGGGAGGCGGTTTGGGGGCTTTGGAGAGAAGGAGAAGGAGAAGGAGAAGGAGAAGGAGGTGGAGGGCCTGGACTTTGGGGGGAATCGATGGGGACACCCATCTCAATTCCTTGTCCTTTATTTATCTTTTTTAGTATTCTTGGCGGCAAGCGAGAAGAGCTCGTGAGCGCGACACCAAACGAGGGATGGAGTTTCTACGTCGGATTTGTTTGAGTCATCTGTGAAGCAGCTGCATGAGACACATGGCTGCCGATCGGCTCTCATCGAAAAGGAAATGTATATGTATCCAAAAGAAAAGAAAAGAAAAACGATGATATGTTTCTTCTTCTTCTTCTTCTTTTCCCCTTCTTCTTCTTTTTCTTTTTCTTTTTTTTAAGATCGGCGGTTCATAACAGTCTCATAAGCACTACCATCTGAGTCACTAGACAAAATGCTATACAAAGGTGGCAAAACAAGTGCAGAGCAGGTCCATAGAATATCATCAGAATAATGGGCAACATAGGAGGCAACCCAATCAACAGCTCTATTCGTCTTTCGAAACGCGTGCACAACATGAGAGACGTCACACTTCCTCAGTAGCCGTCTGATGTCCTGTAGAAGTGGGTGGTCGGGCACTCCCGGCCTCTCCAAAAAAATCCACTCAATCACCTCCGCAATCCCCTTTCAGAAAGATGCTTCGGGCTCCCAGAACTCGCCTCGCATAGGAGACTTCCTCTCAGGCGGCCCTGAGCTCCGCCCTGAAGACTGATAACTCAAAAGTGCGGCGTCCGCCTACTACAATCAGTCCGGACTCATGATTCCTGATCACATAAACAAAGCCCGCGCAAGCATCTTCCTCTGACAGACTACCATCAAAATTCACCTTAATATGGCCAGGGGATGGGTGATGATATGTTTCACTCTTTTCAATCTTAGCTTTGTAATGGTGTATTTATCTTGTTTCTGGATTAAGTGGAGGATTAAAAGAGAACGTGGTTGGTCTAGATTCATCAACACATAAATGAGATTTCCTCCTTACCTTAAAACTAGTCTAGACTCTGGTTATAGTCTCATAGAGATTAACTTCAGAGAGGTCACTCAAACTCAATGGATGTGCCTGCTATATTGTGTTCTTCTAGGTTAATACTTTGTTCAGCGAACGAAATATTAAACAAGTTTTTGGAAAACAAGCATAAGTTAAACATGGTTATATCGATCAAAGTTATTTACGCTAGGATGATTATTTCAATGGAGTCTATCATAAGCTATCCACAAGACAAAGCCATCATTCATGCATGTTTTTTTCTTTCTGAATAAAAAAAAATAATCTTACATCAAAAGTCATTCCAAAAATTGTAATCAAATGAAAATAGAAATAACTTGTGACATGACTTTTCAAGAGATATAGTCATTTCTATTCCTGTTTCCTCTCATTTTGAACCATACATAGGCTAAAAAGAATAGAAAAGTATCGAGACCAATTAATCAACGGTGGTAGTAGGAAACTCCCCATCAAAAAGGGTTTTAAAAAAAAAAGATTGTTCTTCATGGGTCTTCTCATCAGTGCATGCAAAAAGGGGAGAGAGGAAGAAAAGAAGGTGGGTGCTGGTAGGCTGGAAATGAGTCTAGCTTGACCAAAGTCTTAACTCTATGAATTTTAATTCTAGTTGGCATATGTAGGCCTGGTAGTTAACTCTATGAATTTTGAGTATAGCCTTGTTCTAGATCTAACCAGACACAAGTTAATTGTATTCAGGTCCACTCAGCTCATTTGTACCACTACGTGCAGGAGTCATCTCAATGAGGGACCTCCTGCACACCGTTCGATCATTTCGGATCAACACCAGAACAGTGCTTCTTATGAAAATTTCAGTAATCCAATGTTGTTTATCGAGCACGCAAGAAGCTAGACCTTGATTGGAAGCAGGTAAACTTGCTTTGGACGGTGTCAAAGTACCTTATCTCTATCCTTTTCTTTGATTTAATAATGTCATGCATGGTGAGTAGTGTGGTGTGTTATGGAGATGATGTGAACTCTAACCTCCCAACCAATCTCCTTTTAATTGGCGAATGAAGCAAGTTATTACATGTTGCTTCGTATTGAAACATGGCACGTTATGATTTCGGATTGTGACAACGTTTGACGTTGTGCTGTGGCCATTTCCAACAACAAAAGAATAAGAGTAATAGTAGAATAATGATATAACTTGGGATCGCATCATATGCTGATGAGCTTGCCAGCCTTAACCTTCCCCACTTTTTAATCAAGCAGTAGTAAACAGACCCATATTTGACCATGACAGGCTGAAACTGAAACCGAAACCGAAACCTTGCGCTGTTAAAGTAAATCAGCTAGGCATGCATGACGGAAAACTGGACGTGCCAACGTCGTAATTCCAATCAGCCCAGAGAGGAAAGCATGCAAAGAAGTTCTGATATATCTGCAAGAGCATTTACTTCACTCTCTAACATGGCAAAGTTATAGCTTCATAATTTATATAATTTTTCTTTTCTTTTCTTTTCTGTTTGGTAGAAGCATTTATAAGGTATTTAGTGAGCTTTTAACTAGATCAGATGCAGGCAGCTCAACTTTTTTTTTAAAAAAAAAATTAAGGATCAGTATTATTGTATTGTTCAGAGGAATGAACTCCATGATCTTGAGCACAAGGAACCATGCATAAGTCCTCTCCATATAAAGATGTTCAAGTCTTTTTATCCATAAGATATATCTCAGAGGGAGAGAGAGAGTGTGTGTGCATCCCTAGCAAAGGAAGGGGTCTCTAACACTGTATCAACTTTCCTTGAGCATGAGGAGAGAGTATATTTAAAGCAAGGCCAGCGGTCGGTCAATTTTTATAGAAGGAAGAATGCCTAGTTAAAGGGACATGTCTTAGTTTAATCCATCAGGGTAGGGCTCATTTGATGCTGCAGGTATATGTACCATCTATGTCACGGCTCAGCTGTAGCCACCTAACCAAATAGATGGCTGGGACCCAAAGGTTAGAATCAATAAATAATTGTTGTCCCACGATAACGGCCTCAAGAGACAAGATTACTGTCAGATGCTAAGTGTTTCGTAAGTAGTACAATGGCGTTATTTGCTCGGAGGACAACAAACGGGTGAATAATTGTTTTGTCTTCAAACTTGATCCAGATCTAGGTTCAAACCCTAATTGGCTTTAATTTTGGGGGTCCCATTGGATTGGCCAGGTAGGTTCTAAGTTTTAAGGGCTGGGACATGAATTTTTTGACCTAATTTTTGTTAGATTTCGTCCAGTCCATCGGGATTTGATAGGGTCAAGTAGAACAGTGCGATAATATCATAATACTGTACCAAAAAAGAAAAGAAAAGGAACATAATGGTAATAAATGACTTAGATAGCGCAGCCAACGCATGGGCTTTTGAGGATGATTTGAAGTAAATCAGCTAAAAAATTTCAGATCTATCAAATGTCTTTGTTTTTCAACGATTCAGGATAGAGTTATGACCGCTGCAATGGAAAATAACATATATTAACAATAAAAATAATTATAGCAATTTTTGACAAAATAGCTGCTCAAAGATTACAACATTATTTTCTCAGAGAAAAGATTATACCATTATTTTATTATTCCAAGCATAATAACAGACAAATATGATTCAATCTATAAAGCGGTGAACATCTCTTCACCTTTCTGGGAAAAAAATATCAATTTTATCTCATAAAAAGATATTTTTGCCCATCCATGGACATGCATCATGGATGCATCTATTAATTGTGTGCATCTGCTTGGTTGGATGCATGCATCCTTACGAGAATAGGGGCATGATGGTTTAATAAAGGTCAGAAGAGATGTTTTCAAGAAATAAAAGTACAAATGCAATTTATATAAATTAAAAAATAGAATTAAAGTGAATTTATCTATCCACCGAATCACAAGCCTTGGAGTCATTAGCCAAAAGGAGTGCATTTCAACATCGTATGATGGGATCGAATCATGTGTGATTGAAATGAACTAAGTGTCCACCAATTGAATGGTTCAGATGCGCTCAGGACTGAGATAATTAATTCAAAGAGCTGTATGGTAGAGACCGTAGGGTACAGCGCTCGCTTTTAGACAGCAAGAAAACAAAATGCGTGTCGATTAGATACTATATTAAGAAAACGATCAAAAATAACGCGGGAAGTTGCCGGATGACGTTGATTTGCCTCAGGTTACGCATATGATGCGATGAGACCATGCAGCCATTTTGGTTGGGATTATAACCTTTTAGACGCCAAAAAAAAAAAAAAAAAAATCTGAGCGTGTTTGCCTTCTATTGGTTTTTCGTCCATACCTTCAAGATTATGGTAATCTTTCTACTACGAGGACCCATCAGAACTTATTAATCAAATTTTGAGTCACATTATTAAAAATTATTAAAATATCAAAAGAAGAAAAATAACAATAAAAAAAATAATTTTATTTCTTTGTTTCGTCACATTTGAATTTTATATCTATATAAAAAAATAATATAAATTGATATAGGATTGTGCTAATAAAAAAATAATATTTATTGATATAAATTATTATGTGATTCTTAAAATCACTTAAACAAAATTATGCCGATAAAAAATATAATGCTGATTGATACAGGATCATGCTGACAAAGAAAAATAATACTGACGATATCAGATCACGCTAACTAAAAAAAATAATATAAAATGATAAAGATTGTTTTGTAATTTCTAAAATTATACTAACAAAAATAAAAAAATTAAAAAAAAAACTTTGGCATGCCAACTCACAATAATCCTAACTTGGTTGGGATAGAAAACAATTTTATAGATCGATGAGAAAGTGCTACGATGCATGACACACGAGAGAGAGAGAGAGAGAGAGAGAGAGAGAGAGAGAGGAATTCAACTTACAAGGAGAGAGAGAGAGAGAGAGAGAGGAATTCAACTTACCAAGGAACTAACGACCCACTGAGAATTGCATCAAATCATTTCTACCATGGTGCACAGTAAATGAGCAATAACATAGCTGATGCAACATAACATTGCTATACTGAACGACCTTGTCAAAACGGTGCAACAAAGTAGTCTCTTGTGTATCAGACTGAAGGTGAAATAGATCAGGTGCCTCAGTCATTGTATGTATATGTTGGTGATCCATATTTGTGATGGTGCAAGAGATTTTGATAAAGGGATTGGATGAGAATTGCGATCTTTCATAGGTAGTGAATTGTGATTATTGAGCTTTTTCTACTTTCCCTATACTTTCTAACCGTATAAATATAAATAAGCTTCCCTGGTTTTTTGATTCAATTTATCTGCAGAGAAAGGTAAATCATAGAATATTTCTTTTTCCATATTGTCTTAGTTATGACCCATTTCTCTGTCTCGACATCTGGGACTCAACTTTCTGGATAACTTTTGTTAGGGGTGTAAAGGGAGGCTACTAATCTTTAGTCCCACATCGATTAAATAGTAAAAAAGATTGTGCCTTAAATTGAGGGGCAACACTTCTTCCTCCTAGAGGCATCTTTTGAAGGACAAAAGCCGTAAGAAGAAAACACCGTCCTAAAAAAGTGGGTGCTCTTTTTCAAAGCGAACAATACCTCTAAAAGGGACGCAACTCACTTTTTCTGCTCGAACAACCTTCATGTCTCAAATCATTATACTTTATCTTACCATTGTACACTTCTCACCTTGTTTAAGATTGCCTTCTAGAACTAAAATTTCTCAGTTCCTACGAGCTTATGGTAGTTGCATGTTGTTGTAGGGGAGGATTGCTTTAGATTTTGATCTCATTCTTGCAAAAGCCTCCAAAAGCCTCCTGAGTCCTGACCAACTTTCCCCTCTTTCAATATTTTTATCGTTATCTTTTGCTCACATGCGCATGCAAGTTGTTGCACAGAATATGGTGCTTTTTCCTCCAAAGAAAGTCCTCTGGTACCTGTGAGCTAAGAAGAACCCTAAGAGGAATCCTGAACCCATTTATTCTCCTTGGAAGGCAGTGCCAGATTTAAAGCATTTCCTAACCAGTGTTTATTCATGGAGACCCGATCCAGAGGCAACAACCTTGGCAAATGCCCAGACATGATATCACGTAATCAGGCTTTTTAGCTGGCAGGAGATATACAATCATCAAGCTGCTTTTGGAATCACTTATTGTTGGCAATGGTAATGAAACAATGGCTTCAGGTCAGCAATGGCCATATTTAGTATGACTACTACCTAATAAAATCCAAGTTCTTCGATGGAATGGGACAAACAATGATGGTCTTGGCTTATGAGACAAGAATAGCAGAAGAATAATTCGAACCAGTTAAGTAGTCTAACAGGGAATGAGATTATGCGATTTGCAATCACTCCAGAATTACCCAACTAAGAAGAAAACTGAAAAATCTCTATAACATGTGGAATATAAAGGTTTCAAAATTACTATGATGTAAGTAAAAGAGAGAAGCAATTGAACATGATAAACCAATCTGCTTTTAGGCTAACACATGCAAAAGCAAGAATGAACAAAGCAACACCAACTACAGCAACAATACCAGCTGCTATCAATAGTTAAATAAGATAACAACTTATCAAATCTCATCAGATGTAAATATTCCACCTTCACAACAATTTGGCAATAATCATAATATCCCAACTTACTAATGATGATTCTATTATTACGGAAATCTCAAGAATCATTCAACAAGATTCAGCATTTCAAATTCCATATTTCTTAGAACATGGCGTATGTTTTCTGCACGTATTAAGGTTATCCTTTTGTTTTAACAGTGCTACTTCTCTATTGGGTCCCCAAATCGAGTAACTCAAAGTCAATTATAAATCGTGACTGACTCAAACATCAGAAATTCACAAATTGGTGAAAACTGGAATGCACCTGTTTCAATGTGAAGATAAATATTTATATATCGAGGAAACCTTGGTGTGCAAACAAATTATGAAACATATCTCGTGTGAAAAGAACATTTTTGATTCATGAAAAGACAAGACATACAGTGAACACTTAATTAACCCTTCAATGAGTAACTCCTCCCAGTAAATGCCTGGAACTTGAGCTCTTCTTCCTTGAGAGTTTCTGCTTTTGTTTCTTTTGTAGCCACCTGCAACACAAATCAGCACAAGTTAATTTATGGTGGAGATTCCATTTAGGAATTCTAATTGTTGTATAAAAAACTCGAGAAAAACTTATTGGTTGTAGCCATAAGTTGTTTTTGATATTTCTCTCAGTTCCCTCTTCCTTTTTTTAGCTTAACATAACAGGTGAATATTGTGTGATGACAAAGTCTAAATACGCTGCAATCGTTAAATAATAAATTATCAATATCTGGTTTCTTGCAATCCAGCGATTAATTACAATGAGCACATGAGGCAAGCAACCAAAGAAGCCATGCTTATTTATGCACTTTTCTCCTCTTAAATTTTCCTTCTTGCAAAAATTTAAAAAGCATATTTGATGATCAAGCGCTACCAATCTAAAACTGAATAGCTAATTCCCTGGGAAAAAATTCATTCAACTGAGCTTAAAAAATGAAGCTGCAGAAAAGAACTCGGTGCTATAGATTATTTCCACCAGGAAAATGGGCTACCACTGATGCTACTACGCATATTAGCTTCAACCTGCATACTAGCTTTTAAAATAGCAGCCTGTATGAGTTGGCCAAGAAGAGAGATCTTCTGGAAGAGAAACTGGTCAAATTCCTTTCACTTCCCCAAACAATCAATTTACACGCAGCGAAGCATAAGAGAGAGAGAGAGAGAGAGAGAGAGAGAGAGAGAGAGGTGGATGTTAGATTAGCTGAAGACACCTGTGCTTCTTCTGGAGCATGGTTTGCATTTGAACCAAAGACAAGCTTTCCCCACAGGTTGACGTGCAGAACTACTACTTTGTGGTGTAGGTGTTGTTGAGTGCCGATTCGCATCTTTTGGTGCTTCCATCTGATCATTCACTACAGAAGAAGAGATTGTTGGCTCTTGATGCATTGAAGGCTTTCCATCCAACCGCCTCCCAATGCCAGTAAAGGGGCTGAACTTTGGTTCAGCATCAGCTTCAGCCTCTTGAACTGTAACTTTGAAGAGAGTACATAAATCATAATAAATTTTGATAGAACACAAGTTATCTCCTCTTTCGCTAAATCATCAGATGCCTTGAAACATAGACATCCAATTAATTAGGTACACAGAACTGGAACAAAAATTTCCTATCTCCGACATACATGATAGGTGGACCATGAAGAACACTTCATGCAAGATCGGGAATCCAAAAAATAGTGCCTCAGTATAGACAAACATTAGAGCTGCATAAAGATACATACATACAAAAAGCAAGATTTCTGATCTGTCAGAACTCAGAAGTTACAAAGTAGGCTGTTCACATATGTACAGTGAATTAACTAATCCCAGCAACACAAATGAATTATTTTCTCAACTGTAGCATGACAAGCAAGCACTAAAAACAGCAAACCCTTTAGCCACATATAACTTTATTGACTTCCACCAATCGCATACTTGGTATCAGCAGACAAACTCCAGTCAGGCTTACACCCATATTTAAGTTGTTATAAGATAAATAGGTATTTAAGTGACCTTCAGATAAACACAGGTTGGAAAATGTTCTCTATACGATAATTATTACTGCAGTACCCCACCATATGCAATTAAAATGAAGGCACAGGCTAAAAGAAACTATTTGTGTGCATGCACGGAAAAGTTGTCCATGCTTCATAGTAGCTTATGTCTCCAGATAAGCCACTCAGAATCCTAGAAGTCCCAACAAGCAGTCCAATGGATCAATAACTTTCACCAAAAAACCTAATCAAGAAACTAAACCTAACAATCATCTGCCTGTATTTGAAGGGAGGACCTGATAAAAATAAATATCCATATTTGATGATACCATAAAAATAAATTCATATTTGAGCTCCTCTATAAATTTAGTACTGACTGATATAATTTTTGTTGCAAGCAGGTGACAAGTCTAATCTAGTAATTTTGGTTCCAAGAGTATCCAGCAGAGGCATGTAGGCAATGAGGAGATTCTGGTAGTTAAATCCAACAATCTGTATACAGGAAATATACAAGCCAGCCTTGCACAATATGTCTGACAATGTTGTGCAACTTGAGGAGAAACTATAACGTGATGAGCATTTGATGGGGATAACAGCCTACACACACATATATAGAACAGGACATGGCACCTCATGCACAGAACTTTCTGCCATCAACAAAAACAACTAAAAGCAAATTTGCCCCAATATATTTTAGCTCTTCACTCAAGATATTTGGCCTTTGGAAGCATGATATAACACACTATCTTCTGACTGAAAACAGCACAAAGAAGATCCATACAGGCAAAGCATATTCAAATACATTTACAGAAATATTAAGGCAGGTAATGGATGATGGAACTACCAGATCTTAGATACATTTCTAATAAGAAAATGGTCCTATATTTTGCATGGATAAGCCACATTTATTTTCAGCAAAACATAAATTTGAAAACCAAAAGGATAATGAAAGGAAATCAAAGAAATAAAAGTAGTAGCAATAAGAAGGGTAATCCAGAATGGGAACCTTGAACTGGTGCTTGGCTGGGAGGAATTAAAGGTTGTTGCGGTTGTTCAGGTTCTTTATAATCAAGGGGAGGTGCAAAGTCCACCTCACAGTCTGTCTCAATGATACTAATTGCAGAAGCAGGTTTTGTTTCCACAATATCTATGTAGTACTTTTTATTGTTGTAAGCTACCATGATACTATCACCTGTAGTCAAACAGGAGAAGCTCCTTAAAGTTGTCTCCAAGCTGCAGTAAAAGAAAAAAGGTTAATACCTGGCCATGCTAATGCAGCTAATCAGTTACTAGAAAAATAACATTCAATTTTATATACAAAAGCATCAATAACAAATATGATACAGGAGCCAGCAGATATGCTAGCAAAGGTACATAAGGAAATTACTAACATGGCCTTGGGGTTTGAGATATCTAGAAAGTCTTTCGTGTGTGGCTGCAGTTTCACATATGTACCCTTAGGGAGGGTGGCATTTTTGACATGCACAGTATCTCCCTCTTGTAAAAGAAGATTTTGCATCATCTAAGGACAAAAGGAAGAAAAATTAAAAGAAACAGAAGGTTCCTTTTTAGCTCCATTTGTAGATACATTAGATTAAACAAACGAAATTAAGAGTTCTCTTAATGATGCCTACCCAGTATGGCATGTAGATCATGCCCTCTTCTGCAATAAACTCTAGAACTCCACAATGTGAAACCCGTTCCGTTGCAGCATTGTGAAGTTCAAACAACATTGGATAATCGATGTGCAAGGATGCTGCAAAGAATCAAAAAAAAAAAATATCAGAAAGATACAAACAGCCAAATAAATGAATGCTTATTTTATAAGCATAGACAGTAACATTAAGATTGAAATATAAGGGAAAAAGAGGGAAAGGGCTCAATTTACCAAGTCGATCAAGAGCAGAGGGAGGCATTATAACTGAAATAACAGAAAAGATGTTACGACATCAGCAGTTGTTATCTAAAATACAAAATTTGATCTGATACAGGTTAATGAAGGATTTGGAGAATACATACTTTTATCACCACTCTCCAGATGGGGCTGCAGAGAAAGACATTAGAATTATTACAAGGATAAACATGAAATACAAAAGTCCAATTTTAGAATCATGGTGAAAAGCAGCCCTCTTTATTGAAGTTCACTGAACCAGATAAGACATTTTTGTTTTTTTTTCTTATTGTGAGGCTTCGAAAAGTAGACAGAAAAATGAAATGAAATATTCTGCCATGCTGAAATTAAAAATATCAAGAAAGAAAGCTAATCTATACCAGTCAGTTACCTAAAACCTGCACATCACTAGCATGGCAATTCGGTGGACTTAGTTGGGTTTAGATCATGTCAAATATGCTGTCAAAAAATGTTTAACCCAGACTCAAGTTGGATTTGACCATATTTGAGAATTGCAAGCCCATACCCAAAACAGTTGGCTTTGCATCAGATTGGGTCAACTGGGCAGAAAAATAGTAATAATAGTATTAATTAATTAATTAATTAAAACAATACAGAAATAATAAATAATTTCTATTTTATGTAGCTCTTAGCTAGTAGCTAACTTAAAAAATTCATCCTACATGCCAAATAAAAATCCATTTTATGAAATATCAGTCTAATCTTCATTTTGGGCAGCCTAGGAGATCAAAGAAAATGGCAAATGAATCCTCATTTTCCTTCAAGTTGACCAGCCTTGTCAACCTATCTCATCTGGATGCCTGACCAGAACCCTATTCATATTTTCACCACATCTGATTCAGGATGGCCAAAATTTCTTTTTCCCTTTTTTTGTGCAAATATTGTCAAAGTCAAAAAATTGCACGAGAAGCACCACTGTCAACATGTCAATTATGTGATCCTCTCAAACAAAAAGACTTAAATATGCAATGAAAAGTTATCAACAAAAAGACTTGAGTCTGAAAAGAAAAATTATTTGCAAATTCTTCTAGTTTCATGTTTAGCTTCATCCTACTAATGACAACCATAAAACGTTCACGGGGTCAAATGCAGGTAGAAATTCAGCAACTTTTTAAAAATTCTTGAAGATTAATTTAAACTTCTGAAGAGATGAATAATGTGCTACTTTGTGATGTAAATTATGTAGATGGAACTATATTTGGTTCAAATCGTATTGAGAAAAGGCACATACTACTCAACTGCTATCCAGGGATATCTTGGTCTTCTGGACCAACCGTGGTAGCCCTAACTATAAAGACAGCCAGGTAAATAGCAACCAGTGTGCTCTGCCTCCTTTCTCTTTTGTTCTCTTATTTCCAGATTCATTTCTTCTCTTTTTTCGTTCTTCTTAAATATATCCTTCAGATCTCACTGATGCTTATGTGGCTATGCCTTTAAGGCCCTGTTACTGCTCAAATCTGCAGCTGTGTGTACAGGTGATTGTTTACTTCCATAAACACAGATCTGAGTAGAAATTGAGGAAATATGAAGGGCTCTCAGGGGGTTATCAGGTCATTGAGATTAGATGTGGTGCTTCATTACTCTTGATATCAATGGCGGATCCTTGGTGTTGTCATCATCTCTGTGCAAGAGAACTTCATTCCTCCTTCAATTCCTTAAAGAGAAAGTGCCACCTTCAATAAGCCAACCTCTACTCCAAATAGATATTAAGTAATCTGTGCAGCAAGCTAAATGGTTCGCGGCATCTGCTTTGTTCTTAGCAAATTTACAATGTTGAAATTTCTCCATGCATACACAGTTGTTAACAGAGAAGATCTGTTTCTACGTTGCTTTTTGAACATGATTACAGCAATGTCAAGCAATGACAATATGACAAGTATCAGTTAGATAAAGGGTCTCTACTGCAGATTTTGTGTTTACGTACAGATTGATCTTGAGTGATTGGCTGCACTTGCTGGTTTTTCTGAGTATTATAGATGACTTTGCATCCATGTTAGTTATTTAGTTTTGCATTTTACATGTCCCATGTACCAGAATTATTAGTTAATCCATTTGAAATGAATATCACTTCCAACAAGTTGAATTGTGAATTCCATACAAGTATTTTAATATTTTCTAAGCCAAAACAAAGAAAGACGATTTCATATCCATGAGTTGGTTTCTGTGTTTTACACATCTCAGGGACCAGAATTATCAGCTGATCCACATATGATGAGCATCACTTCCATCAAGTTGAATGCAAAACACCATCTCCAATGTGCCACGAGCATACAAGAAATTTCTAAGCCACAAAGAGGAAAAAATAATTGATCAGCTCCACTCCTAATATAGATGGTGCCAAGTACGAAGAGTAGGGGAGTTAGGATTCCCAAATCATGGCTATAGAACAGCATGGAACCAATATTAGTTCCAATGTCATGTTTGTATAACCTCAAAGCTTAATTGGGATGGAGTGCAGAAAATATATACATTGAAAAAGAACATGATATTGTACCAAAAAAGAACATGATGAAAATATCTGATTTCCTCTACCATTTCACAATCAAGGAGACAAGTCTGTGACATAATACCATAGTATACTGGTGGAAATGGTACATCTGCTGAAATTCTCATGTGCCATGGCAACCCAGAAAAACAATTATTTGATAAAAAACTATATATGGTTGGCAACTACGTCTACTGTCATTCATGCCCCCTAATAAGTAACTCCATTATGAAACATTGAGTCTTGCAAGCCAGAGCATATTTGGCAAGTGTTAGAAAATAGTCAACCATACAATCAAGCAATCTTTGGACATCAAGGAAAACGGCTGTGAAAATCATAAACAGCATTCAACATATAGAAAACTTAAAATTCAGTAAAACCACGTGAGTTACAGCAAGAAAAGAATACCAAACCTTATCAATAAAAGATGCAGAATAGCAACGGTATGTCTGCTCAAAAGAACTTCCATGATAACCAAAACCATCAAAGAACTGCAGCAGTTGATAGTAAAAAAGTCAAGAAGGTTGAAAATAATTGCTTAATGCGTGTACTCAAGGTTGTACATATGAAAAGGAAGTAAATGCTGTAATCAAGGTTTAAGTACTGGTGCCACCACCCATACTAGCATCCGATTGGTAATGGGCATACAGAGTATCAGTGCAGTATGCCTAAGGTTGAAAATAGATCGGATATAGATCGGAAATTAGTATATCCATAGAAGTACCCATGTTTTTCCCGCGGATATGAATATCGATACGGATAGTAAACGGATCCCAAATTAGTATCGATATTTGTTCTAAATAGGACAAATATGAATCGAATATTAAGCATATGCCCATTTGTTTTAAATGAAAATAGATACAAGCTGGACAAATCTTGTATCGATATCTTTTCTATCCAAATACAGATATAAGTTGGATATTATTTCGGATACAATTCAGATTTTGAGCCAAATTCAATAATGAGAACTATCAATAGCATAACTATAAAGGATGAGGACAATCCACTATCCAAATTGCACGTAGCACATGAGTAACTAGGTCAGGGTCTAATGCATAGATATTAATCTGGAATATGGACAGACCTTGCAGGTGTTGGGTCATCAAGTCATCAGTCCGATCGCTCGGTCAATTATTCGGACTACAAGTAAAATATAAATATATTTTCTATATCAAAGACATGATTTAAGTGACACAAATTAATAATCCACACTACCCTTTAATTGTAGTCTAAATAGAAAATAGCGATGAATCCTAAAAAACTTGTGAGAAATTATATAACATATGAATATATAAAAGTTATTGACAAGGTTTGCCGTACCGCTCCATACCGCCCAGTACGGAGCGTACCGTATCGTATCGGAAGAAAATCGGTACGAAACACACATTCAAGTCGGTACAAGCCTCATATTGCCCCGTACCGAGGCGTACCGACCCATACTGAGGCGTATCAAGGTGCGTACACATCCGTACCGAAGCGTACCGAGATAAAAATTGAGAAAGTGAATAAGAAATCTATTTCGACACAGAAACGTACCGTACCATACCATATTATACCAAACCGATAATGTACCAATACGGTACCCGGTACCAAGATTACGGACCTTGTTTATTAATATTGTTTAAATAATTTAAACAATAAGTTTTTGAATAAAACATAAAGAATAAAATGAAGTATATTCATTTTTTATTTTCTACTAGAAAATGATTGAATTTTTATGGAAAAAAATTAATTATTTAAACATCACAACAGACTTTAAAAAACTCAATTTAAGGATGTGAATAGATTTAAAATATGTACAACTACCCACCATTTTAAAGCAGGCTGAGTATTAGTATAGTGGTTGATGGGCTCTCGGCTAGGTAGGAGTGCATAGTTTTGATTCCAACATGAGGAATTATTTTGGTGCTTTTTTTGCTTAGTTGAAGATCCAGATCTAGAAAAATCCTTAAAATCCAGATCCAGATCCAGCAAAAATTTTAACTACGTATCCAGATCCATATCTGGATTCGATCCAATATAAGAATTTGCATCCAAATTGAATCTGAATGAGATATGGCATGATTATATTTAACCTGCTTTTCAGCCCTAAGTATGCTGGTCCAGAACCTAGTGTCAGTATGGGCAGTGTACCATGTAACAATTCCATGCCTGCCCTGTACGGTACGGATGGTACAGAACAGTGCAGTCTAGTACTTAAAACCTTAATTGTGATGTTGTAGAAAATTTTAATCCAGCGTATCAATAAATCTGACACCGAGCTTAACCACATGACTCCAACATTGCCACTCTGAGTGTTATTATGAAATAAGATATCGATTTATTTATGGATGAACAATGGAAGAAGATAATACAAGTGCTATGCTATATAGACTTAAGTTTTCAGCATGTATATGCAGAAACAACATTAAACACAGTTAAACTATCATCAGAATGCCATCTCCTGGACTCAGATTTAGTCACTGAAAATCAAAACCTCTCCAAAGAATGTGTTAGATTTATATTTATAACCATTTTCTTGAGCTGATTTTATGAAGAAAAAGGCAGGAATTAAAGCATTGCAACAGTTAGAGCAGAAATTAACAATGATGTGGAGAGAGCAGACACTAGGGCACAATCAACAGCCAGGAAAAAATTATTTACCAGTCCACATTCAAAAAATTGTCATATTGCATTATGCACAAAAATTGGCTGATAAAACTTCTTCAAAATATATTTTTTCTATTTAATTAAACAAGAAATACAAAAGTCTCTTTGTCCTCTTCATGCTCATGAAATTATTCTTTAGTTTCCCTTGATTTATCACTACTAGGATTTCCCGCCACATTTTAATAAGAAAGCCCTGCCCAATCTATCTAGTGTAAAAGAAAAGTCCATCCCAAAACAAAATTTTAGGATGCCCAGTTGCAGTAAATTTCATGTCCAGAATTATCACCTTCAAAGATCAACTTCTTATATTCCTACTCAAGCAAGTATACCAATAACATATACAAACATCCCCTGTTTAATGTATTTCACTGCCTCCCACCCCCAAAAAAGAGGGGGGGAGAAGGGAAGGGGGGGAATCTCTCCCTTTCCGACAAAAGGGGGGTGATGAGAGAGAGAGAGGAGAAAGTAGGAACCCCATAGCCCACACATATGCACACAATATGTAGGATAGAACTGCCATTTCACCATATTCATATCTCTCTTCTTCCCTTCTTTATGGAATCATGAATTCCGGAAACAGGAGCCAATTCAAACGAACTAGGTGTTCTGTTGACAAGTTCCAGACAACAAGGTAAAGCCTTCTCTTTTCATTGGGGAGAAAAAGAGCTAAACTAATTGTTATATGATCAGTTATTTGCCTTTGTTAATAGTTTTGTTTAGATTTTTTTTATATCATAGAAATTCCTATATGTTTGAGCGACTGAAAACATGGTCTTGTTACAAACATATTGTAACATAAATTTTAATTTTTGATCTTAACACTCCGAATATTTATCTTTTTTTTTCTTTCAAATTTTAATTTTTGATCTTAACATTCCAAGTATTTATCTTTCTTTCTTTCAAGCTGTTTAATTCTTCTTCTTAACTTAATGAGATAATCATTATAATCTTTTTGCCATACAATTTACTAATTCAATAAGATTATCAGGCTGTTTTCTTTATAATTTAAAGTTATAAATATCTCTTTCATTTAATTAGATCTTCTTATTAATTATTCTCATCCCCTTTTTTCTTTCTCCTTTTTTGCCAATTTTCACATTGTTTATTGCATTATCTTTGTATGCACAACTTTTTTCTCAAAAATCACTATATATGATTTCAATCAACTTATCACTGACCTATATTTTATGTAAAGAAACCACACTACTATTATCCAAGTCCAGATTTTTTGGGGATGCATCGCCCAATAATCAAAGCAATAATCTCTGGTTGCTAAGCATAGGAGTATGAATACTAGGGCAGGCCCTAGTTCACCAAATATTAGAGATTTAGATATGGATCAAAAGACCTATCAAATAAATGCATGTATAATCACAAACTGTGCTGGCAAGTGTTTGCCGAATTATTAACATTTACATAAAAGACATGACAAGGTTAGTTACATCAACATGTTTCAAAATATTTTGGGTTTTAAGCTTAGAACTTTTAATCCCTTACTTTGCATTGATCTAAGCATTAGGAATGTAGATGGACACACAATTCTATGTCAATAAAAAAAATGCAGGTAACTGAAAATAAGCATGGTGAAGGATGCAGCTAGGCAACCAACAACTAAGCTTGGCGGGTCTGGATCATATCTAGAAGAATTGAAGTATTCTATAAGCCACAAATGATATTTTCAAACACCTATAAAGGTATTCCTCCAAAGTTTATCAAAAATATGGTAAAAACCACGGATTGTTGTGCCGGTATTGGGGCCCGTACCAGTTACCTAGCAGCAAGGTTCGGTACGCCCCTGTGCTAGGCTCGTACCGACACAACAGAGAGGGCAGAGGTGAGGGAGAACAAGAGATAGGAAGAGAGAGAGGGGAGAGAGGGAGGGAGAAGGAGAGGAAGGAAGGGAGGGAGAGGGAGAAGGCCGGCGGAGGCCAACGGAGCATGGCTCGACACGGCGGAGAGGGCGGGGGAGAGGGAGAACAGAAGAGAGAAAAAGAGAGAGAGAGAGAGAGAGAGGGAGGGAGGGAGAGGGAGGAAGGAAGGGAGAGAGAAAGAGGGTGGCAGACAACCAGCGGAGGGACGCGGAGGGGTGAAGGAGGGGCTTGCCAACTTCAATTAAATTCTTCGAAATTAAAAAGAGGCCCTTCGAGACTCCTATTTTGAACGAAACAGAAGAACCAGAGGGCAGAGCCCCTTCTCCACCCCTCGGCACCCCTCCACCAGCCTACACCGGCCGTTCGCCACCCTCCCTCTCTCTTCCTCCCTCTCCCTCCCTCCCCCCCTCTCTTTTCCTCCTCCCTCTCCCCCTCCTTCGTCAGTTTCTCGATTTGAAGGCCGGAAACATCCTGGTCCACTGCCAATACGGCTCGGTATGCTCCGAATAGGGCGATTCAGGACAGTTCCACTGATGCTGGTAAAAACAATACCGACTAATGACAAGTCCACATAACTATCATATTACAATTTTCCACCTTTTAGATATGGTCAGTGAGAAGCTATACTCACTAGAAACATATTAAGTAATCTAGTGTTTTGGATACTTAGCCCAAACATGCTAAAAGTTTGCTATCTGTTGACAAGAAGAGCATCAAATTTCACATGCAAGAATGCTGGTGATTCTATAAATCCCACCCTCTCAACCTGAATCTCATATAATCATGTGTATATGATACACAAAGTCCTAGAAAAGCAAACTCTCCTCCTATTAGGCTGAAAATTCCACTAGTGAGCGGACGTGAATAAAGTTTCTTGATGTTTTGTTGAAAGATGGGCAAAGGCATGGATTCATTGCCTACCACCTATTTAAAATATTACAAGAAAAAGGCAAAAAGGTACCCGAACACCCAGAAAGGTCCATAGACCCTTAGGAACCTCAACAAAGTGACTAGCAAAGCATAAGGTTCTTGGATTTTTTGATGATAGATCCAAAGCATAAGAAAAATCATGTGAAAAAGCAAGCTTAAAAGGATATTATTGTTAAGTTTGACTGGACTTCTAAAACTTGATCAAAGATCTAGCATTTGGTTCTAATGTCCAAAATCATGCAATTATTTGTACAAACAGATCTTACAACATCTATGTAAAACACTGAGAGTACAGACATCAAAAAACATGACAATGCTGAGACCATGATGATGATGATAAAATTATCCCTCCTCCTACCGGCAGTATTTATTCTCAAAGCCTAATGTGCATGCCTCTCATAAAGAAATGAAAAAGGAGCAAAGCAGGCACTGCAGATGAAAATCTGTTTGATGCATTTGCATCATTTTATAATACCTTATTCCTCGCTTTCAGACTTAAGGTGTGGCAAGCATTGAACGTACTTTGTAAAGTCTAAAGACACTAAACAATGACTACTAGTGTAATCTTTGTAAAGCAAAATCTTCAATACCAACAACATGACATTTTCAGGGAATAAATGCATAAAATCTGACTTTAGCAGATATTTGAATTTTGACCTTCTAATCAGATCCCCCAACAACATATTACAACATTCTTAAAAAGGCAACAGTGCGGCAACATGTAATGAACAATTAAGAACATAAAGATCACAATGAATGATGCACCACTTAAAAAAAACTATATAATTAACACTGTAGACAATATTATATGGATTTCAGAAGTTAAATATAACATTACAATAACTCCATATATAATAAAAGAAATCTGTAATAATGACAAAATTTTGAGAATTGAATCAATATAACATACCATTTTGCCTAGATTCCAGCACTTCACCCTCCAGTGATCCTATCACTAGGCAATTCAACACAAGTAGCTAACATTTACAACAGAAATTTGAAATTTTCTGTATATTTCCCATGAAACTTCAAACAACAGTTATATGCTAATTTGAAAAAAAACATTATGGCTCGTCTACAACTGCATAAACCTAGTTAACGACAATTAGAAGTCTATGTTATCATGAATAAGAAACAGTCTATAAAATCTAGAGAGGCATTAGTCATAGATAATAAGAAGATATACATGAAAAGAATTCGTGCCATAGAATAGTGACATTCAAAGTATGTTGTCTAGCAAATTGAATGGGAAAGATAATGGATGAAAGTTAGCCACCTTACCACTTATTATTTTAAGACATGGAAAGAATAAGAATGTTAGGTGTTTGATTCAAACGGTTAGAGCACTGGGCATTCACTAAGAGACTTGATGATTCCTTAATACATAGACAGCTATGAAGGGGAAGGAAATGAAAGAGAATATCACTCAATATTTTGAACCTAAAGTTCCATATGGTTCCTTCTACCTAGCAGTGGTGTCTAAAATGGTAGCAATTGTGGACAGAAAGGTCAAGTTTATCTCTGGAGGTGCAAATAAACTAGATGAGGTGTGAATCTGACACAATCCTTACTGGACCTAGTTTGCCTTTAGTTCTGAATCTAGATAATTTAGTTAAATGGTTCAAATTCAATTTGCAACTAATTAGGTTGATATGGAAAATCTAAATTAATGGAAAAAAACCCAACCATTTTGAACTAGTTTGGTCCTAGCCAAGTAATCTATAGTGTTCATGTCAAGTGCAGTTTTGCAGTTTTGCAAACATATGACCAATGTGATTGAAGAATTGAATCTAGGTTTGGAAGTCACATAGACAGCTAATTAATCCATCTTTTTTTAATCTAGGTCAAGTCTAAGTTAGATCAGTTATAGTTGAATTTAGGGGTCTACCAAACCCAACCTCAACAACTCGGCAAGTATTGGGAGTTGAACTCATCATATACCAAGGTCAAACCTCTCAGTGGAACTAGGATACGTCTCATGGTAAATAGAACCAACTAGACAGGTTATAGTGGAAAGTGAAACTGCATCACATATTTTTGTTTTAAAAAAAAAAGAAGAAAAGTCATGGGGCTGCATAAAGGGGCCTTTTATATTTATATCTCATTTTTAGTGAACTGAAATAATAGATAGTTCCAATAGCGTACACTGCATGAAAAAGGCGATTCAAGTAGCTAATCAAGATACAAGGAGTGAATCAGAGAGCAAGTTTTGCATGTCTTCTAAAGTTTCAAAAAAATTTTAGCTAAACAAAGATTTCCCCTCTTCCCTCCATGGGAAAAAAAGGACTCAACTAGCAAGCCTATTTGTTTCTCTTGCTAGAAAATATACTAGAACTTGTACCCATATTTTCTTAACACTGGAATTTCATAATGTAGTCCATGTGATCCTAAAACCATGACCATCTTGTTGACCTGCAAAATCCTTGTATTCAAAAGCTCATGACCCTCATCGTATGTAAGTTAAAATCCCCCAATCATTTAAATACTGAAATTCAATAATTAAGTCCATCTAACCCTAAAGCCAACCATATTCCTGAGCTGCAATATCCTTGCATTCAAAAGCTCATGACCCTCATCATACGTAATTTAAAATCCTCATCTCAAAGATAACTTTTCTATGTCGTTCAGACTGATTGAGGTGCAGTTGGATGCCTGACTAGGCGATCCCCATAAAACATCCACGTTGGTGAAATTCAGCTGAAAAGAAGAAATCAATGAGCCTGATTAGCCCTGTAATCCCAAAAGGATAGCCAAAACTATTTAAGATGCCAATCCTCGGAGCCCAGAAACCCATGAAGTAGCAGGATTGATCCGACAACTTGGTTTTCCCATTTTCTTCCTTCCCTTGGCTCCTCTCTCTATCCGGTCCCCTCCTTGGGTTGATATTCATCCAACATGGAAGCCAAGCATCAAAACAGGCCCTTAATGAATTTCATAGCTAATATTTCCATTCTATAATTTCTGGATGTGTTAACAGCACCATAATTTATCATGACTAAAGGAAGAACGCACTCATTGCTATTTATCACCTATCAAATTCCAATTTTTATTTATGCATTGGAGAAAACAATTATAAAATTAAAGACTCCATGTTTTCAGCTATTAAATTTTAGTTTTCTTGGTGATCCTCTGAGATCATCAGCGTATTTACCATCCACAGACAAGCAAATACACAGCATCCTGCCGAGACCATTATAGGTCGAGTCACGGCATCCGCATGATGTTAGGCATGAACACTTCGAAATCTAACCAAACGATGAAAACATTCAACCATGAAAACGTTTTCAATCCAAAAAAGGAGAGTCTGGGCGTGGTCGAACAGCCTAAAAAAAATTCACGCAACAAGCATAGAGACAGAGATTTTTGGGGGCAAAAATATAAACCCTAAACATAGTCTAAAACGTCGCAGTCATTTAGTAGTTCATTTCAAGTAACGAATTTTCAAAATTCCATGGGCAAAAAAAAAAAATCAAACAGCGAGCTTAGAATTTTAAAAAATAAAACAGCAATTCAATGCATCGAAGATCAAAAGAGACAAAAAATCAAGAATTCATAGTCTTGATAACTTTATGTGTACGAATTGCCGGGAGAGATAAATTAAATATAAGAATATGGAGGGCAGAAGAGAGAGTACCGCTCGGTGAGAGAGGATCGCGTCAAATCTCCTATCTCCGGCGCGGAAGCGAAGAAACTAGAAGCGTGGTTCTGGGGCAGGGGATTTTGGGGAAGATTTGACGATGGGTGGGAGCATGGTAGCCCCTTACCGGTACATGTCACGAACCGAACCGGCATGATTCCAAATCGGACCAGTTTGTACCGGAACTGGCCAACGGAGCACATGAAAAAAATGCCTACCGGCGCAGGATGCATACATGTGCGAACCGATTTGCACTGGTACCGGGCCTATACCGCTCGGTTCCGATCCTAAAGGGGCCATAATCGTTTTCCACACGTTTGAACCGGATCGGCTCAGTACGGGCCGGTTCAATATACTATGGGTGGAAGTCTAGGAGAAGCAAAAGGCCGGGATGAAGATGAACTGAGTTGGGTAGGGCTTTCTCAACCAAGACCCAGTTCGCAACTAGAGATGCTGTGTTCAGTCCTACCAGATTAGGCTGGATCCGAGTTCAACCCAGACATGGACCATAAACTTGAGTCAAGTTTCTAACCAAGAGATGTCATGCAACTAACCTGAATCTATAAGTTGGACCCGGGTATGCCCAAGGCACATAATGCTACCCAACATTCATCTGCAGATGCTAGTATTTAGCAAGTATCAAAATAATTTACTAATAACCTTCGAGAATTATAATTGATAAATTCAAAAAAATATTATTATGAAAGTACAAGTGTATAGCTATGCTATGCCTTATATATTGGATAAGCTATCCATCTTTATAGGATTCATGTTTGATCGAGTTCATAAAAATCACTCTCATAACGAATGCACAATAATAATAGGGTTAGGCAGACATTTCTATTTGACTAGATATAGATTCTTGTGTTTTTTTCTCGTGGAATTATTTTTTGACCTCCAACCACTAATAGCTTGACTGGTTTAGATTAGATATAGGCTTGTATCTCTTAGTGATTACAATAATAATACGATAGCCAAGGGATGGGTTTTGCTACCCCACTTATCACACATTCAATGACATTAGTTGTTTTATTGATCAAACCTATGGTACGACATATTTTTTGGAAGGGCAATAAGAGCGTTTATGAGTTTTTTTTCTTCTTCTTTTTATTTTTTTTAACTAGCATTCAGATGAATTCAATGGAGGCCAAAACTATACAACCAATTAAAATTGGCTTGTATAATATTAGAATTTTCTTCTTTGCCCTGAATCAAGCAATATGTAAGGCACCAGGTGGGAAAAATATAGATAGACATATCAAGAGGGTTTAAAACTCTTATTCAACAAATCAATATCGTGGGCCTGGTCCAATTTACTTTATGCACCAAACTATCAAAGGCCTAGAGCCTGACCGGAAAAGGAACCCTAAAATCCAAGGCTGGACTCCAATTTCGTTTGTATGTTACATTCAGTAGTTTTCTTGGACCTCCTTAGCCCATTGCTAGTCTAAGGCCCCATTTGGGAGAGCTTTTGGAGGGCCAGAAAGTATCCAAAAGAACTTTTGGATAAAAAAGAGTGTTTGGTAAAAATTTTGAAAAGCTGTTTTAGCTTTCTCAGAAAGCTGAAAACAACTTTTTGGAAGAAGCTCCATTTTGGAGCTTTCCGAAAATGTTGTTTTCAGCTTTATCGAAAAACTATTTTTTGACCAAAATACTCATAATAAAATATAATAATTACATAGTTTGTCATTTTATAAACCTAAAAATCTACTAGAGCCAAGAACCCTAGCCGTCAGACTCCCTTCCGCAAGAAAGGGTATTTTTCTTTTCTATTTTTGTATGTATCTTTTGAACCACGTTTTAGAAGGAAAAAATTTTTAATTTCTTCTCCGTACCTTCCAAAATCCATTTTTTGTTTTTTTTTTTCATCGACCTCATGGTCTACGCCGAGGTCCTCCTCAAGCGTGGACCGCGAAGAAAAGCACATGGACCGCGACATCGCATTCCAAGCTCAAGCTACGAAACCGTGGATCGTAGCACTGCGGTCCACGGTGCCTCCCCTTACTGATCTCGCGGTCTATGGTGCCTCCCCTTATTGATCTCGCGGTCCACGGGTGACTGCGAGATCTCTCTCTGTTACAGAGAGGATCTCTCTCTATCGTGGACCGCGAACTCTCACTATACCCTTAATGATCTCGCAGTCCACAGTGGATCGCAAGATCTCTCTCTGTTACAGAGAGAGAGAGTTCTCTCTGTGGTTCTTTTCAAATCTCTCCTACCGCACCAGCTGTCAATAGTTTTGTATTTAGAATTTTGATGGTGAGCGGTGCTTTGGGGTTTGGTAATATTATTGTTGCCTTCTAACTTAAGATTGGATCATCCTCTGCCAAATATTGTCACCTACTGGCTCAGAAATTTGCAATCTTCATTGCACTTTGAAGCTTTAAGAAGTAAGAATACTCCTTTTATCCTTAATTAGCCAAAATATTTTATGCTTATGCTTTTGACTTAAAGATCCAAATTACTACTTACATTGTCATTCTTCAACAAAATTCACTGCTAGTAATTCCAGCGCCAGTAGTCTTTATTTGCATCATCTCATTATTGTAGTTAATAGTTTTATTTACTCTAATTAAATGTCCATGTATTTTTCATGTAATTGTATTTTATGGAACTTATATTGCTTCATGCTCTGCTTGTGCTATACATATCGAATATAATAATAAACCCAATTATTTGGGTGTAATTGAGATTTGCATTACAAATCCATATTTGCAAATCATTTATATTCAGGATCACATCCATTATAATCAGAAGCTTTTTCGAATATTGTTTACAACTAGCTTCCATGTTTTAATCTTTTTCTTCCTCTTCCCAACCCTTTGTGTAATCTGAGCTCTTCTATTTACTGGGACTTCCCCAGGTTTTGGCTACACAGACCCATACCTCTTCATTTGATTCTTCATTATATTTAATCATCTATAGTGACTTACAGGCTCTTACTATTGCAGCACCTTCTCGTTCCTAGTTTTACTACCATCAACTTAGCATTCTATACATAATTCTGCATGCATGTACTTTTTTTTGGCTGAGTGTTTTGAAATGTACAATGTTGATGTTGCCTCAGCATATTTGTATCGCATACCACTCTAGAATCATCTAGTCATCCATCTGACTTCAGTCTATCATAGGTGTCTTTACCCATTTTATCATGCTTCTGTAATAATATATCCATGATACCAAATTGGTTGTGTTTTAGTATCTTTTGGCTATCAGGTTTTTTTTAAAAATGCTGGTTTCTGTTTTCACCAATATTCTCTCTCTTTGTTACACTCTATTACACTCTGTAACAGAGAGACAAAGAGTTCTCTCTCTATTTTTGTAACAGAGAGATAGAGAGAGGATATGGCAATGCCCTACTTTATCGGCTTTATAATATTTACTAAAAAGTTATTCAGTTATTAGGAAACAATCAATATACATGTCGAATCAAGAAATTATTTGTTTCCATTTATGCATGGATTGCATTGCTAGATTTTGTTTATTATCATACTTGATTAAGAAAAAATTGGAGCTTAGTTATTAACCATACTCATACAGCTATTAACATGTAACATGTGTTTTGTGAATTAAACAATGTTGTTAACACATTGTACTGATTACTTCACTTGCTATTGATTGTTGACTGAATACAAACTAGCAAATCCCATCAAGCAATAGGACTAATATATGAATATATAGGATTATAGGGGTCCATATGTTAAAAAAGAGTTAAAATGAAAATGGCATGCTAAGTTATATATGTACGTAATCTATATGTATGTAAATTATGCATATGCTTTACAAGGTGCTTTATGAATATGGATGAAATTATGACTTATGATTGACAAAATATTTCATGTTTTTGTTGTTGCATTGTAAGAAGAACAAATGTCTAAGAAGAGCCAACATACCCTTGCTGATCCATCAACCCAAGATGAGAAAAAGAGGAAGGCCATTTGGAATGACAAATTGATGGAGGAGTTTATCGATATATATATTGGTGAAGTTGAAGCTGGTAATCGCCCAGAAACACATTTCAATAGGATAGGGTGGGCCAATATAATTGAAAAATTCATTGAGAAGACTGGAAATCAATATGACCACAAAAAAATTAAAAATAAGTGGGATAACCTGAAAGCAAATTGGAGCATTTGGATGAAATTGGTGGGAAAGGAAATAGGGCTTGGATGAGATCCTGTTAGAAATACAATAGATGCATCAGATGCATGTTGGGAAAAAAAATTACAGGTACATGTGCCACTAGTTTAATATTTGTAAGATTTTTTATACTAACTTATAAACTACTATTGACAACTATATTATTAACTTGCAGGAGATTCCTGATGCAGCTAAGTTTCTAGAATGTGGTCTGCAACATGCCATAAAATTGGATAGGTTATTTAGAGATACTAGTGCCACTGGGGACGGGGCTTGGGCACCAGCTTTACTGGTGCAGAAGGATGTTGAGGACACAATTGGAGCGTATGAGAGGTAGGATGGGGTTAATAATAATAAGTTTGAGGGCTTAGGTGACTCAAATGAGGACCATCATATTATTGCATATAAAATTAATGATGTTCCCACTGATAATTTTAATGTTAATACTACACTTGCATTGATGCTAACGAAGAAAGAGGAAAGAAGAGAGTTAGCCCTATTTTGCATGATAAGAAATGCAAGAAAATAGGGGGTGCTGCACAACTATCTCAGCAATTGAGTTGTCTTATTGATGTAGTGGAGAAGAGAAGTATAGTGTCATCCAAGATAATTGATAATTATATTACTATTATGCTATGCTATACAATATCATATTACTATATTATAATAATATTATTTTACATTACAATAATATTATACTATATCGTATATTTATGTATTAATATATATTATGTTTTATGATGCTCTGTTGTATAATACTATGCAATATCATTTATGGTAATTTTGTCATATAAAAGTACTTTCTCAGTTTGTTTACTAAACACATGTTAAAGTACCACGACACTTTAGAAATTTAGTTACCAAACAGCAAACAGCTTTTTATAAAAGCTCTACTTCAGACAGCTCTACTTCCAACAGTTCTGCTGCCAACAGCTCTCCCAAACAGGGCATTAATCATAATGGCAGGGTAGCTACCATGTAGGCTCTTAAAGCTGAAATACTGGTCCTCTTGGTTGGTGTCTGATAGTTATCTAGGCAGAGGTCAAAACTCTTAAGGCTAGTCTGATTTGGAAGAGAAAGGAAGAAGAAAAATTTGGTCAACGAAAGAAAAAATACCTCGTATTTATTTGGAGAATTTTATAGAGATTTTCTATGGGAATAAGTTTTTTATATTCTATGAAAAAAATTATATGTAAAGATGGAAAAGCCACTTTCTCGTAGACTAAGAATTGTGACTTTTTTACCAAAAATATCCTTAAACAATTATATTTTTTAATATTCTTTTTAATAGTTTATCTTAAATTATTAAAAATATACTATTAAAAATTACGACGATGTAGAAGAATTATGATAATTTTAATATTAAAAATATTAATACCTATTAATAATTAACACCATATAAGGAAATTATCTAACTATTAGAAAATTGTTAGAATTCTAAAAACCCAACCTAATAAATATTTTTTAATACCTATTTTATAATATTTTTATATTTAAATATTTTAAAATAACTATTAAAATTATGCATGTAATATTTTATAACTCATTAAGGGCATAATATATATTTTATGTAATTTTTTCAAAAAAATATATGCTTAGCCAAATATAATTTATTCTAAAAATATTTTTTATATCATTTTTATCAACCATATATATAAAAATTATTTTTCATATATATATATATATATATATATATCCAAGAATCAACTTTTTTTTTTAAAGAAAAAAAATTCAGTGTGGTAAAATTATTTACCAAGCGAGTCGAAGAGTGATAACGTCGGTCACTCGGTCCCAAATCCGACGCCCGATTTTTCATAGCTTCACGTGCACTGTGCGTGCGCCAGTAACAATTCAAACTTTTTTTTTTCATTGCTACGTGTTACACGAGTTCCCCTTCTCGTCCGCCAGGATTTCGGCCCATCACCTGCCGTCAAAATCAAGCTGTCCGATTCCTTACGCTGTCCCGCGGAGGGCCGCAAACTGGAACCCTCCTTGCAAGTTGCATAGCCGCCCACGGACAAACAATTTATTATTTTTTTCCACAATTGAAAAATAAAAAGGAGAATTCCGATCCGTTTTCCGGTGCTCTTTTCTTCTCCGCTCCTCTTCCTGCCCCTTTGGAAGGAAAAAGAAAAGAGAAGCGTCTCCAGATCCGTTCACCGCCTCTCAACCCTCTCGCGTTCGAAGATGTCCAGCTTCAGCGGTGACGAGACCGCCCCCTTCTTCGGCTTCCTCGGCGCCGCGGCCGCCCTCGTCTTCTCCTGTAAGAATAACAACAATAATCCATGTCTTCTCTCGTTTCTTTCTTCTTCTTCTTGTGATGATGATGAATTGGATCTGATCTGAGCCGTTGGCTTGGTGGACTCTCTGATTTACAGGTATGGGGGCGGCGTACGGGACGGCGAAGAGCGGGGTGGGGGTGGCGTCGATGGGGGTGATGAGGCCGGAGCTGGTGATGAAGTCGATCGTGCCGGTGGTGATGGCGGGGGTGCTGGGGATATACGGCCTCATCATCGCCGTCATCATCAGCACCGGGATCAACCCCAAGGCCAAGTCCTACTACCTCTTCGACGGCTACGCCCACCTTTCCTCCGGCCTCGCCTGCGGCCTCGCCGGCCTCTCCGCCGGCATGGCTATCGGCATCGTCGGCGACGCCGGCGTCAGGTACCAATCAATAATATCGTCTTTCTCTTTTGAGATCCGCTGCTATTTTCTTTTTATTTTATAAGGTTTTTGTGAAGATTAGGAAATTGTCCTAATCTTGGTCTATATATTTGTTCCTTTTCAAGTCAGGCTGCTGGAAATTCTCTCTCCCTCTCTCTCTAAAAAGCTGTCGGCTTCTTTTAGGTTAAATTTAAGATTTTAATTATTGGGTTTTCACTCGGGATCCGTGCTATGATATTTTTTTTTGAGTGATTATAGATGGATGTGAAACAAAAAGCTTCTTATGCTGCCGGATTGGTTTTCAGATTAACCATAAAGGATACGATTTGATCGCTGGGTTTATGCTAGTGATCCATAGCATGATCTTTTTGATGAATTATGATTGGATGTTGAAATAAAGAAGGCAAATTTGTGTTGCTTTACTTTAAACCGTTCACTGCACTGATATGCCTCTCTTTCTCTTTCATTTCTAAGCCATCCTTATTCATTGTGAGATTTTTACTCTGTTGCAAGATGTGCGTGAGGGATGTTTGGTTTAAATTCATCTGAATGGGACTGTATATAAAAAGGGCAAATTTATGGTTTGATGATCCTTCAACCGCGATCTTGGTGGCTTGATTTGTTAGATTGTGTTCATACAATCACCAATACCCAACAAGACACTAATTAATTTGTCCCTAGGTTAACCAATGCACTCCTATTATACTTAAAAAAAATTGACTTCTCTGTGAAATCATTTATCACTTTCTGAAAATACCAGTGCACCTATTGATTCAGTCCAAAACATGTAACCAAGTTTCTATTTCTTTTTTTTTAGTAACATGAAAAATGTTGAAGAAGGGCCTGCGAGACTCTGGAGAATGGATAGTGTGTAGTGCAGTGCATGTTTGGGAAAGAAGACAGACCAGCGTAAGATAAAAGTAAAAAATTTAAAATAAAACATTTTAAAAACAAAAAATACATGATAATTAAAGTGAAAAATAAAAATATAAGAAAATAAAACACAAAATAAAGAGATTAATGAGGGATACAAAGAGAAAGTCACCCTATTTACGTTCTCTCTCTCTCTCTCTCTCTCGCTATGATTCTCTGCTTGATTCTTTTTGCCCTTTCCTTTGCTTATTCCTAAATCTCTCTTTGCTTGATCATCCTAATCAATGAGAGAGAGAGAGTGAGATTGGGTGGGATTGGACTTGGATGGGAAATGGAAATTAAGAGAGAGAATTGGATTGTTACTTTTTATTTTTGTAACATGTGAATGATTTCTGGAATCAAGTGAAGAGTACTTTGAGAAAATAAAGTGACAGATGGAATTTGAATGGGAAAATTCAAAACTCTTTTCTTTATTGTAACAAGTATAACATGCAAAGTGAAAAACATTTTCATTACATTGTATTTATATGTTGACCTTAGGCATATCAATTTTGATCCTTGATCAATCTTATTGATTTACAATTGGAAGACTAGCTATTCTACAACAATTTTCAACATCCTTGAGGACTAAGTTTTGTGATTGATGAAGATCATTTTTTTATTGCTCCATTTCGAAGATATTACATTTTCTGATATAATTAAACAAGGAATAATTTGAAATGAGATGACAAAAAGGATTTTATTTTCTAGAATAGAGGATAATTGTTAAATGTTTTCATACCAGTTGTCAAAGATCAAGAGAAATAGAAAAAAAGGAGCACATAAGCATGCAAAATGCACAATTGAGGAAAAAAATAAAATGACATACAACAAACATGCAAAATAGAAAAGAAAATAGAATAATATAAAATTGAAAAATGAAATAATAAATAAGATGAAATAGAAAAAGATAACATGAAAAAATATATAAAGATGAAAGTACAAATAACATAAACATGAAAATTTTAAAAACTAGAAATAGAGGAAGGTAATGCTGGTGAGGGATACAAAGGAATATTTTAGGAGCACAGGAGAGTGGGAAAGTAAGTAAAAGATTCTTTTTTTAAAATATAACCTCCCTCTCTCCAAGATATCCTTCCTTTGTTTTTTTTCTCTTTTTTCTTCATTTTCCCATCTCTAAAGTCTGTATACGAGAGAGGTTTACTGGGTGGTATTTGCAGGGAGAGATGAAATCAAGAGGGAGATCCAGTGGCTGCATTTTTCCTCTTTCTTAATTGATTGGAGGGTATTTTGGAGTTAAGTGGAGGGCTTTCTAGGGAAAAAATGACAGATGGAATCTAAACGGAAATATTCTAAAATTGAAAACTCTTGTTTCTCTAATATGGTATAGTATGTCTATTCCACATTGAAAGATAGGAGTTTTGAATTTTAGAATATTCTTATTTGGATTATGTTTGTCACTTTTTCCTTAAAAACCTTCATTTAATTCCAAAATATCTTTCACTCAATAAAAAGGAAAAAGGCACATATATCGATCTCTTTCTTTATCTCTCTCTACCTGAACCCAAAATTCCTTTCCAGTTGGACCTCTCTCGCCCCCTACTTGTTCATTTGGATGATCATGTATAGAGGGGGAAATTTCATGGATAAGAAATATGAAAGGACAAAAAAAATGAGGGGGAAGAAATTTAGTGAGAGAGAGATTGGTGCAACATCTAGCCATGTCATACGTCACACCATTTTAGGATTGGTGCATATTTGCATGACGGTTAATTCGGGCTCGTTGACTTGGATATCAATGATGAGAAAACCATGAATACTAAGGTTTTAAGTGTTCTTTTCCTTGTCATCATTGAGAAGTACACCACGTAGAAATTCATTGCTTTTGTTTAAAGTTGAAGATGTATCGAGGGAGTGGAATAAGGATAAGAAGCTATAAGGGTGAAGTTTGGTCGACTTCTTATTTTTAAAACAATGGCAGGAAGTAGGATGGTGTACGAGCTTTTTGAGTGGTCTCTCTTCGCTCACCTAATGTGTTTGTATTCCACAAAGTTCTCATGAGGTGAGCGATATCTCAAAAAGAACAGGATAAAGTCTATCTAAAGAACAAGATAAATCCCTATAATCAATGTGAGGCTTCCCTATATATACAAGTGGAGCCAAAATCCAGCGGGCTGACAAAATTGTGAATGGAGGAAACAAATGTGGGTAGTTGAGGACTTTTATGCAGCTATGTGAGGTATTGCAACTGACGAGGCAAGGACTCATGATATTGCAAATTCGGTATGGCATCATGCATTTTTTATGCTCTTTTATTCCTCATAATGTAAAAGCTCGAAAGCGGCATCATCTTTATTTTGAATTTTTTGTAACATGGCATGTAAACTTAAATGCATTAACAAAAATTCAATGCAGTGGTTTATAAAAAACATGTTTTGATTTATTTATTTATTTATATTTCTTGTTGTCTAAAATCATGCAAGTTTAAAATACTGCTCGTCAAAAATATTCATATGTTTTGTTGCATTAATTACATAATAAAGAAATCTCTGCATGGTCTTTTAATCAATGGTACTTCATTGGAAGTTAATTAACAGTAGCTTTCTACTAGGCTACTAAAAAAGAAGGCTACCATTATGTGGGGAACCTTTCCCAATAGCCCAAAAAAATGCTACCGTTAATTACCTTCTAAGGAACTACCCTTGACTGAAGTTGGTGTAGAGATTCCTTTGATTCTTTAATTCATATAATAAAACTATATGAACATTTAAAGAGTAATATTTAATCGTACATGATTTTAAGCATCATAGAAAAAAATAAATATAGCACAACATGTTTCTTCATAAATCATTGCATTGATATTGACATATTTAAATTTACATAGCATGTTACGAAAAGAAAACTCAGCGCACTGATCATGTCATTTTTATGGCTTTTTCAACATCATGATAAATAAAAGAAAATATTGGCAGCATACTGAATTTGTGAGTTTTATCCTTGTTTTCCTCGTCAATCGTGCAACCTTTAAGCATAGTATTGTAAGATCCTTTATGGCTGCCAAACACCGGTAAGTGTCTCTCCCGTTATGCCATTTTGTATGCTTCATAGATGCTAGCTCCACATGTTTATGAAACCATGTGTCAATGACAAAGACTAATAAAGAGATGAATTTTATCCTGTTCACTTGTCTCATCTCTTATCTTTTGTTTAGAAGCTCTCGAATGAGAGAAGTTTTTGAATATACAAACACGTTTCCAAGCAAAGTGAGGAGGTTGTACAACATTACACCACTGCTTGGAAAATAAGAAGTATGTGGACCATTCCATATTAGCTCCTGTCATCACTTTAGAAGGAAGAAGATATGTGGAACTCTACCTTTTGGCTCCTTTTCTTGTACCACGGCTCATCATCAAACTTTTGAAGTGAACTAAAGTCCTTCTGACTGGTGTACCTCTTAGTGATGTCACAGAAAAGAACTGAAGTCTTTATAATCCTCATAGCTTTCTCGTCCTTAACAATCTTATTATTTTATCTTTTAAAATATAGAATATAATCATTCCACTGGAATTCTAGCACATGGAGCGTTTGGTATCGTTTAAAATATAAAATGATAGGGATCTTACAAGGGCTTAGACATTGCGGAAGCCGAGTAGGATACAATTTACAGCTGAACTGATTTTATTAACCAGATTGGGGTCATTTTGAGTCAAAATTAGACCCAAGTTGGAACCGAAAATGGATGAGCTTGATATGGGCCTACCGGTTTTCATTTCAGGGTTTGAGCATGACCAAGCATAATAAACATGATCGAGCTCAATACAAGCTGGACTTAGGTCATTATCAGACTTAGGCATGTCGGCAAACAAACATGAATAGTTCAGGAACATTGTGGCATAAAAATGAGTTGTATTCGGGCATGTCGCCAGATTGATATAAAGCCATTATAGGTTAGCTTAATTTGAAATTATTCTTTCTTCTGCAACAGATAGATAACAAGCATGGTAGTAGGAAGGAAATTTACCAATGCTCGATGAGTCTAGGATAATGATTTTTGAGAAACTGAGCCCAATCCAAAAACAGATTGCCTGATATCACTTGAGCCCTCTGTTTCCATCTGTATCAAGTCTCTTCAGAGCTATCAGGTCACTTAAGCCTTAATATCAAGCATCTCTGTTAATTCTCATATGGCATAAATGTGGTTATTCCCTCTATATTAACAAGCACTTAACAAGGAATTCTTCCCAAACCACAACTTATCCTTCTTTTCCCAATTCACATAACTTAAACCAGATTGCCCTATCTAATAATTGGCAAAAAATAATATTTTGCAGCACCTATATCTTTTCCTTCTATTTGCTGCCGAATAACTTATCTATGCATCTTCATAGACTTTTTCCTAGAAGCGTCTTGTTTATTTTGTCAAGCAGTCAACATTATGATTCCTCAATTTGATTATCTTTGGACAAGAAAATGAAGGATTAGGGCCCAATTTTTCAAGTTTAGTTGAATTTAGCTTGAACAATGGGGATTTAAGTGTTGAGTCATGACATCTACAGGATGAAACAAAAATGTATATGTTCCTGAGAAAGTTGAGCTTTTGTCAAAAGACAATATCTAGTTGGAGGGAGGATTTGTTGGGTGATTGAGAATCTTCATCATGCATTCATTGAGGTTGGCGAGATTTAGATGGTGGAAACATCGATGATTTCGAAGACAAAAACAGAATCTATGGAAGCATCGATTATTTCAAAGACAAAACAGAATCTAAGTATTGTATCCATGAATGAAGGACAAGGCATTGAGATGGATCATCGGTATTTTGCTGGAGGAGATAGAAATGCAGTATTTGCCTCATTGCTTGTGGGCAAAGGAAATTTAGAATTATCAACATAGCAAGACCCTGTGCTCAATTTCTTCTTGATTCTGAAAAAGCTGCCTAGTAAGTTATCCTAGCCCTTAATTTTCCACTCCAATTTGGAGGATGCTAGCAGACCACTGTCTCCTGTCTCCTGATATATCACCCTTCAAATATGTTCATTGATTGTAACATGTTTAAGATATTGTTAGTCCTTCTATATGAAAACTTTCCTATCCAAGATCTTTTCACAATTCTTAATGAAATTGGAGAACCAATTGAATGCATGATCTACTTTGTCATGTGCAATAATTGACAAAATAGAATGCTTGCAGCCCTAATCACTTTCTTTTTTTTTTGCTGCCAAAGACCTCTTATTTTTTAAGCTTGGCTTGAATGTAATTTCAAGCTTGAAGTTCGACATCAAATTCAGGTTGTTTATTATTTAATCAAGCATAATTTTGAATCTAACCAAATGAGCCTATTTCAATCAGCTTGAGAACCTTAAATGTTCCTAAGTTGATATGACTATGACCTGAAAAATTGATAAGTGAAGGAAATTGTTTCAATGCACAGCGCTCTCATCTTCTATTGTCAGGCATCATCATTTCATTTTCCTTTGTGAAACTCTTTCTCCATGAGAGTAGCATGATCAAGCTTGGGCTGCATTTGGGTGTCAAAAAAAAATCAATAGTTTCTTATAGCTTTGTAAGATTTTATAACCCACAAATCATTGCAAGCAGTATCAGCTAAGATCAAAATTTCGTAATTTTTTGGTCTAATGAAGTTATGATTTTATGAATTTTCTAAACCAAATCCCACAATAGGGAATACCCCAAGGGGATAAAAGGAAAAAGAAGTCTGCTAGCTAATGAACACTCTATTCCATGGAATGCCGTACCGGTCCGTACCGGCCGGTACGGGCCGGTACGTACCGGTCCGGCCGTGGACCGGTACCGGAATGGATAAAAAACCGGTATTTTCCGGTTTTTTATCCAAACCGGCCGGTACGGGTGCGTACCGGCCGGTTCGGCGCCCGTACCGGCCGGTTCGGCGCCCGTACCGGCCGGTACCGGCCTCGTACCGGTGCGAACCAGCCGGTTCGCACCGGTATGATTTTTTTTTTTTTAGAACGCGGCGCTGTGGTTTTTGAAACCACCGAGTACCGGCCGGTACGGGACCGGTACCGGCCGGTACGGACCGGACCGGACCGGTACCGTACCGGTCCGGCCGGCCACCGGTACGCCGACCGGTACCGGTACGGCGGACCTTGCTCTATTCTGTGGTGCTACCCCCTCTCCGACCTAGACAGATCTGAAGCAGTGTTTAGAGGAGATAAACAAAGGGATGCTTTCTGGAATTTGTGCAACATTAATAAACAGTTGGTTTTCAAGGGTTAGTGATGGTTGGAAATCCTAGGAAGTACCACATTATTGACTGCTCTGGTGAACAAGGAGTTCTCGGGATACTTTAACTGACAGTTGTTGGAGCTTGTGCATTGAAGAAACACATCATCTTCTCCCATCTTTTGAGTTCATGTTGTATTTCCTAGGTACGTGAAAATTCAATATTGCATCATGTTGTATTTCTAGGTATGTGAAAATTCAATATTGCATTTGGCTGATTGATTCAGGCAAAAGGTGGGAATAACTGTCACCGGTCAGTGGTTGGGGAACGAAGCCCCTGTACTAGATTATTAACTTATTTTGTGATGATTGATTCATGGAAGGAAGCCCAACTGATTGTTTTGCTAACCGAACAAATAGGACTGCTCGATAAATTCCAGCAACCATTTGTCAGGAAATTTATTACAGTTAGGAGTTTAGACAACTTAGGTTTTAAAATTTTTCACGTTTACCCTACAAAACTGGTTTTGAAACGGCCCTGGCCTTTTCTAATGAAAATATATAGTATTTGGGGTGATAGTGCATTATTTGGACCAAAATGATGCCAATTCTTTTTATTTCATGTTGGTGCTGGACATGGTTTACCACTTGTATAGCTTTTGAAATTTGCTGCGGTTTGTTTTAATTGTTTTGCAGAGCCAATGCGCAACAGCCCAAACTTTTTGTTGGAATGATCCTTATCCTCATCTTTGCCGAAGCGTTGGCCCTGTATGGCCTCATTGTTGGCATCATTCTGTCATCTCGTGCAGGCCAATCAAGAGCAGACTAGGCATCAGCAGAAAGAGGACAAAGCCTCATGCTTTGCAGACTTGTTTGAAATGTGAGATCCTTATCTACCACCAAATCATACAAGGTTTGCAGTTCTTCACTGTGCTTGCACTCTCGTGAAATTTTGCACTGGTTATGTACTGATTACTCTTTTAGCATTATAGTGATGGACATGTATGCAAATAAAGATCACATCGCCTTTACTTTTTAGGCTGCAGCGTTTGAATTAGAGTTTCCACTGTTGTGCAAACTACCAATGTAAACTTGGTCTATGTTTTTCTCAGGACTTCGGTGACCTAAATTTCTTTTCTTGTTTCATCGTACATGTTGTTTCATGACCTTCAGTGCTGATTCAAGGTGTGTGTTAGTTTTGCGTACTCAGAAGTAGTAGGGGTTTCTGACCCTCGCACTGGGATATTTTTGGATTTATACCTTCGTTATTGGGGATATTGGTTTCAGAAGGGTGGGGAAATCACAGGCTAGCAATCAACCGGAAGTGCAACACATTGCATGTTCGAGAGTTGGCATTGGTAGCAGAAGCAGGAATGTTACTTGTCCAAATTCTTTTCCCCAGAATTTTTTCCCTTAATCAAATTGTGTCAAAGAATGGTGGTCTTACTGCTGCAGTGAAGTTATGAATGATATGATGCCAAAAACAAGAGCAGCATTTTTGCATGCAATAGATGGATCAATAGATTTATTAATTCTAAGGGAAGTCTTTGTTAATCTCATCGAGTCAATCTCTCTTGCTTGCCAAAAAAAACAAAAAGAAGGAATCCATGGTTACATAAGCCTTGAAAGCTGCTTCACAACTAATGACCTACTGGCTGTCGCGATTGTAATCGGCACCTTCTACTGAGTATTGATAAAAAAAAAAAATAACGGAAATGATTGTCTCGCTTGCATATCGTACTAAAATTTGACAAAAAGATGTGCCAATTTGATTGGTCAACGTTAGCCGGCAGACCAGCCGATTTGGATATCCAAGCTGTGATTCTTTATGCCTGCCATCAGCTCCCCTTGACCATGTCTGAAAAAACTAGGGATTGCAAAAGAGTAGACGAGGGTACAAGCAGCCTATTTTTCTCCATCTGATGCGATAAGAAGGGTGGACCTGGCTGCTCAGCATTCTGAAGAGTTTTTACGAATCCAACAGTCTTTAGTTTCTTTTGCCTATATTTTTCTTGATAGTGATGTAACTGTCTGCGCTCATGTGCAAGCAGTCCCTATCAACTCAATAAATTAGGAGTTCCCTGGGTTGTAATTGCTTGACCATGGTTGAAAAAGGTAGTAATTGCCAAATAATAGACGATAGCACAAGTAGCTAACTTTTCTTGGTTGCGTGCCTAAGCTGGTCTTATGCCTGAAGAAGACTGCGGTTGCTTTTATATGTAGCATTTTGTGCGGTAACTCCTCAATTCAATATTTTTTCTAAGTAGGATGGGGAAATCTTGGGTGAAAACACCATTAAGAATGGAAGGTCCTGCATACCAAGGGTTTACCAATTGCATTGCTGATATTTTTAATCAACTCAAAATACTAGAAGTTGACCCTTTTTTTTTTTGTTCCCGGTTGAAGAATATCCATTGTTCCATTTAAGTCTTGAAAATTGCTCTACAACTAATGTCTTACTTGTAACTTGATTGTCCTCAGCAACTTCTAGAGAGTTATGATAAATATAAATGGATATGACTTCCTCTCTTGCCAATGTTATTATAATATGACAAATGATCTACCAATTCCATGGGTTTGATTGACAAATAGTAGAGAGTTGCATAAATAGCTAACTTTCTTGGTTGCCGTGTCTAAATAGGTCTTATGCCTAAAGTAGAACGTGTCCTTTTTGTATGTAGCATTTTGTGCACAAAAAAGAGTTGTAAACTCAATCAATTCTATATCTATATCTATATCGATATCGACATCATCTGTATCTATACCTATATCTATGCATATCCATCCATCTATGAGAGCTGACTAGGAACCAGCTCCTCAAGAGGTTTTACCAATTGCACCACTTGATACCCTTCTATCAAGCCAATAAATTAAGAGTCGTGAGTGACCATTTTTTTTTTTTCAATGAAAGGATGGGAGTCCAGCAAGTTTTTCAGACTCTCAAGTCTTGAATTTTTTTCCCTCACAGTAGATCACAAGATTTTTCAATAGGTCATGGTTCAGTCAATAATATGATTGCGATTTTAGGATAATCCAATCATGAAACTGGGAATATCTCTATTGATTTTGGAGCAGATACAAAATCGTTTGTTCATATAAATGAACTGTTGGGATTAATTCTTAAAATACAATAATAATCCCTAGATCAAGTGGCTTTTGCGGTCTCTAGTATATATAACATTATTTGACTAATAGGATAAACTAGATAAGATTTAGTTTAAGCTGTCATAACCTCTGCTATTTGGAAAACAACTACATGTGGTACAATTGGAGGTTGTATTGCAATAGGACTGGTGGAGCTATTTGGGGTTATATCTAGATAGACACAGACTTTATATGATCTTGCACCTTGGCAAGCTAGGGATCCTTCTATTTGACCTCCCAAGATATATTAAATACAAGAAACTAAAAAACTAAAGAGAAAGAATAAGCATGTAGAATGAGGAAGTGGCTTTAACTGTGCTTTTCTTTCAGGACATAATAGCTAATTAACTAATTCAATCAAAACTGGCTAGTTTCAAACTTCTCGGTTGTATACGTTGTCCATGTTGATTGTTCTAGACTGTAGAGCAATAGCTATATCTGACCAAGACAAATCAAAACAATTTTGGTACTTAAGTCTAATGGACTGATCTACAGGGATTTCACCTACTCCCGTAGTGCATCAGGTTCATGACATTAAGAGGAAGTCCGGCTAAATTCGGGGTGAGGACAAGGCTCAAATTCAGGTCATCAGTACCCAAACCACAACGACATTAATTACCAACCCAACCTGTTGGCATTCTCATCTCTAATGGTAGATGGCAACAGGCATTACTCTGATACAAGTGAGAATACTTACCTTTGTTTGAGAAACACCTCAGTTCCAAGAGCTGTTTTGTGTTTTAGTATGCACAAGCGCTCTGAAAAGATAGGGATGGGATGATAAGAGAAATGAAGCAAGGGAAGTTGTCCCTTTCTGAGTTTCTGTTTACAAGCCAAGCCTTTGGTTTTCCCCGAGCAAGACAACAGCATTAGCTCTGGCAAGATGGTCCAAGTTGTCTCCATGCAGGAGATCGTTCTGGTTCACGCATAACCAAAGGTTGGCAAGTCCCATCCACGAAGAAGTCTTCGATTGGAGTCAGGCATTGCGTCGTAAGATTTGGTCAGGATCCACTTGCTTTTGTTAGGGCCGTAGTCATTCAGTGCTACCGTATAAATTATTATAACTTGACTTTATTTTTGACTAGAGCTAAGAATTCCAAATTTGATACTTCGAAGTTGGCTACCTGCATACATAAGTAAAATAAGAATTACATAAGCAAACGGGTCTGCGAACCCCTAGCTATTGGTGTCATAACTCATTTCTTGCTTGGTTCTGATTAGTCCACTACATATTTTTCATTTTCAAATCAATCAATCAAGCATGTGCTTTAGATCGGCTAATTGGAGATCAAAATTAGAATCCAGATCTTCTCCAACAACTGAGATCAGCCCCTCATCTTGAGTATAAAAATAGATCTGATTGAGCTCTGAATGAAAAGGCAAGAGATAAGCCGCTTGAAAAGCTGAACAATATTCGATGCGCCCTTTAGGGCTGAGATAGAAATCGAGAAAAAAGATTTTCGACTATAGACTATTTTTGGCACTTTCACAAAAGACCAACCCTATTTCCTTCCTCTTATTAAGCCAGATGTATTGAACTGACACGACACCATACCCTACTAATCTTTAGAAAAGTTTCAGTAGGCTGCATTCGATCCATTCCACAAAAGCCACCTCAAGTTCCTGTGTTAGGTGAGCCCCACCAACCACAGATTTGGATAGAACTTTGAGAAAATGTTTAAAAATTTCCTATAAAATTGCCACGAGTCAACTATTCTACCATCAACGAGAAACTTTCAAATGATTGCGTGAGCCCGTGCGAGAAAGTTTACCTGTTCCCGGAGTACACATATATTGCACGTACCATACTTTAATTATTTTTATATAATTTTCTGCGCTCTCTTCATTAATTAATTACTTTTATGACACACGCATCAGTCTCCATTTTACATTCCTCGTTTCAAGAGATAAACTTGGGTCATTTATTTTATTTTATTTATTTATTTATTTATGCGTGTATATAATTTTTCAGAATTGATCGTAAATTTGTTTCGTTGATGGATGGCAAACTACACGATCATCGTGGATAAACCATGCACGTGACAATCAACATACCGTAGTTTCACAAAGAGCAAGGTTTATATTATCCAAGGCAGGCATGCGTATCCATTTGATCATCATCTAAATGCATGCTTGGTGATATAATGATACTTTCGTACTACAAATGTCGTAAAGATATGTC